>NW_028238835.1:55000-105000 GCF_021556685.1 Rattus norvegicus
GGAGGGAAGGAAGGTCGACCAGTCAGCCTCCTTTCTTTTAAAAGTTATTTCCTCTTCTTTTCCAGAATTATTTATTTTGTGACTATGAGTACACTGTAACTATCTTCAGACACACCAGAAGAAGGCCTCATCCCATTACCGATGGTTGGGAGCCACCATGTGCTTGCTGGGGATTGAAACTCAGACCTCTGGAGGAGCGGCCAGGGCTCTTAACCGCTGAGACATCTCTCCAGCCTCTTTTTCCAGTTTTAAATAAGCCTCGTTAGTTGAGCGATCTGGGGAGTTGCTTTTCTTTCCAATTTGTGTGGGGGGGCAGCAATGGATCCAGTATCCAATTCCTTTTCTCTCGATAACATCTTATTACAGTAAGATGGCTCGATTTCATTTGCAATTACTTTCTTATTCTAGACGAAGGTTGATGAATAAATCTTCTTGTCGCTCCATGAAGGAGGGAATAAAATAATATTTGGCTAGGTCTATATTCCTTCATTTTTATTTCTCTTTGTTTCTTGTCCTTTCTTTAAAAGAAAGAGGTCAACAAATCGGTGTGTACCACCACCACCACCACCACCACCACCACCACCACCACCACCACCACCACCACCACCACCACCACCACCGAGTTGTAGGGATCCATTATGGGCCCCTGTCTGTCTGCCTGTCTGATTCATTCGTGTTTATTTAAACGTCCTCCAATGATGGTTGTGCAGTGAAAGAAATGCGTGCCCGAGCTCGAGCTCGTGCGCAAACACACACACACACACACACACACACACACACACACACACACACACCACACGGGGGGGGGGCAATGGGGGTGAGGAGGAGGAGGAGGAGGAGGAGGATGAGGAGGAGGAAAGCTTGGGTTGGGTGGTTTGAGGATTTGAAGGTTTAGCCCTGCAATGTCTTTACAACTTAAAAACTTTGTGACACACAAAGCGATATTCATTTTCTCCTTCTACTTTTCACTCTGTAGACCAAGATGGTAGACTATATCAGCCTTTGTGGAATGTGACCTTGTATTGCTTTGCCCTACTCTGCTCTGCTCTGCTCTGCTCTGCTCAACTTAACAGACGTGTTTTTGCTTTTGTTTATGATTTTTGCTTGCTTGCTTGCTCGCTCGCTCCCATGACTTGACTGTGGTTTCTTCTATTACAGCACGGTGACCAGACTGCCTTGGGGTAATCAGAAAGGAGGCCAGAAGCAGTCTTTTTTCTGACGCACTGAGACTACATACCAGCCGATTTGGAGGAAAAGATATCCCTCTCTCCCTCCCTCCCTCCCTCCCTCCCTCCCTCCCTCCCTCCCTCCCTCCCTCCCTCCCTCCTTGACCCATTTCCCTCTTTCCCGATACACTCAATAAATTTAAAGTAAATCAATGAATCAAGTCTCTAGTAATTTATTTGTTGGGATTTATTTGTTGGAAATTATCCCTCCACACCTTCGCCCCTCCCCCCACCACTCGAGGATGTCTCCCTGGGGGGGCGGGGGGTTGGGTGGACTCTGTAGGCATACCTCTCCTCCCTTGGCTTTCCGGTCCACTTCGCCAGCATACCTAACTCTTTGGAAATGGTAATAGAGTTCATGACACACCCTCACAGAGAGGAAGAGTCCGATCGTTCACTGATTCGCCTCACCCAGCCTCGCCCTGACAGCTCAGGCATGTCTAAATCCGAATGTGGGCAATATTTACATGACTTGACTTGGTGCTTCTAACTTTTTCTCTCTCTTTTTTTTTTTTCTTCTTTAGTATTTTTCTTTACCCTACAAACAGCACACTGCAGCTGTCTTCGGACACAGCAGATCGATCCATAACAGAGGGTTGTGAGCCACCATGGGAATAGAACTCAGGACCTCTGGAAGAACACAGTCAGAACTCTTAACTGCTGACTCCATTATTTCCGATTAATGTTTAATGTTTATTTTATTTTATTTTATTTTATTTTCGGAGCTGGGGACCGAACCCAGGGCCTTGTGCTTCCTAGGCAAGCGTTCTACCACTGAGCTAAATCCCCAACCCCAATGTTTAATGTTTAAATAAATAAACCTTGTAAAGAAATTAAGCATCTTAAAACCATAGGTATGTGCATCCCCTCTCATTCGTTCATTCCCTCGCTCATTCATTCATTCATTCATTCAGACAGACAGACAGACAGACAGACAGACAGACAGACAGCAAACCAAAGTCTAGCCTTTAACAAAGCAAGAAAGCATACTGCGGGACGCACAGATGAATTCTGAGGCTTACCCTGCAGAGCTTACATGAGGCTTAGTAAAGGACTGACCTGACAACAGCTACCTACATACGTTGAAAAGTCTACCTGGTATTGACGGATGATGACAAACTGTATGTGTGATACAAAACTGTATGTGTGGTTCCCCTTATAACTCATCTCGAAGAGCCCAGCTGTTGGGGCTCGTTCTTTGGGGGAAATGGAGGCTTTTTCATCTTTCCCAAAGCTCCTCCTAGATCCTTTCTGTCCATCTGTCCATCCGTCCGTCCGTCCGTCTGTCCGTCCGTCCGTCCATCAAATTCTACCCTAGGCCTGCCCTTAGGTTGGTGGTCGTCCATTGAGTGCTAGTGACTTCTGACTTGTCTCTGTCTTCCCCTCTGAGAACTGTATTTAGATCTGATGCAGGCACGCAGGCAGGCAGGCAGGCAGGCAGGCAGGCAGGCAGGCAGGCAGGCAGGCCCTCCCTCGTTTTGAAACAGACAGACAGACAGACAGACAGACAGACCAAAGGGTCAATGACTGACTGCACTTAAAGGGGCTGTTGACTCCTCTGGAGTTACCGCTGTTTAAAACTTGCTTGATAAAATAAAGTCATCGAATCCAAACTACGCAAAGGGACACTATAACAAATTACGACTGCTTGTGTATATAGAAAACAGGGTTTTTTCTTTCCCTTATTCCATTATGTATGTTTGCTTTTCTTCAAGAATAAAACCGGCTAGGTGGTGCCTCGGAGACTTTATTTTTTTCCCCCCAGGAGTCCCTCGGGCCCTGCCAGCGGGAGCCTGGACCTCTGAGGCCAGAGAGGGTGTGCTGTATCCCCGGCTCGCTCCCTCCCTCCTGGGATCAATCTAAAATGGACAGTTTTGGACACAAGCTTAAGTAATGTTCAGCTCATTCATGCAAGAGAGGTGTAGGAAGGACAACACCCCCACCCCCACCCCCACCCCACCCCTACCCCCACCCGACCAAATAATACCCTAACCAATAAAAACTAGCTCCTTACTCCTCCGCCTGAGGATTTCTGCGGTCTCATGGTTTGTTCTTGGTTGTTGTTGTTGTTGTTGTTGTTGTTGTTGTTGTTTTGTTTTGTTTTGTTTTGTTTTGTTTTGTGTTTTTCAGACTTTAAGACAAATGTAGGGGTTGGGGATTTAGCTCAGTATAGACCGCTTGTTTAGGGAAGCACAAGGCCCCGGGTTCGGTCCTCAGCTCCGAAGAAAAAGGAAGAAAAAAACAAAAACAATAAGACAAATGCTTGTTGTGATTCTCATTTCATTTCAAGGCTGCTATTCTCTAAATCAGAAGGACTCCTTACAATTCTTCATGGGTAAACTTGCTTTACATCCCTGACATCAACAACAAAAGAATTCAGAAAGTGGTGATGGACCAATCTGTTTGGGTGTTTCTTGCCTGCTTGACCTTGACTCGCACAAGAGAGCATAGAGAATAAAATAAAGTAGGTGGATGGAGAGATGGCACCGTCGTTAAGAGCACTGATTGCTCTTACAGCGGTCCTGAGTTCAATACCCAGCCAACACATGGCGGCTTGCAACCATCTGTAATTGTCAATCATGCCCTCTTCTGGGTGTGTCTGAAGACACCTACAGGGTACTCAATAGACATAAAACAAACAAACAAACAAACAAATCTTTAACAATTAAAAACAAAAAGAATAAAATAAAGCGAAGGACCCGCCTTGGAGACCTGCCCGGTATTGCTCCAGAGTCTACTTTTTAAAACACAGAGATAGGGGTTGGGGTTTTAGCTCAGTGGTAGAGTCCTTGCCTAGCAAGCTCAAGGACCTGGGTTCAGTCCTCAGCTCTGGGGGAAGAAAAAAATACACACACACACACACACACACACACACACACACACACACACACATATAGATAGATAGATAGAGAGAGAGAGAGAGAGAGAGAGAGAGAGAGAGAGAGAGAGAGAGAGAGAGAGTTTGACAGCAATAAAAAACAAAACAAAACCACTTTAAAATACAGAGATGTAGGGATACTCCAGAGGGCTCAGAGAAGCAACCAAGTGTTTGTTATATGGGTGCCAACAATATGGTTCATCTCTTCTTCTCTTCCACGTGGCATGGTGGCCAAGGTGGTGGGGAAACCACACAGTGAAAGGAATTGAACTACAGCACACAAGCAAGTCTCCCTCCCAGACATGAATAAAACTGAAATTAGGCTAAATGTACAATGAAAGGAAGCCAGGTGTTCGTGCATGTCTTTATTTCCATCATTCAAGAGGCAGAGGTGTTTAGAACTGTGTCTCTGTGAGATAGAGGAAGGCAGGCAGGCAGGCAGGCAGGCAGGCAGGCAGGCAGGCAGGCAGGCCTGATCTAGGTACTGATTTCCAGGTCTATGTGCAGACACCCCTGACTCAAATAAAGGAGTGAAAAGGAAAAAAAAATACAATTCACCTGGAAGGGTCAGCCAGCCATCAGATGCAGTGAACTAGAAAATTGGGATTCTCAACTGAGGCCTGTTCCCTCCCTCCCTCCCTCCCTCCCTCCCTCCCTCCCTTCCTTCCTTCCTTCCTGGCTTACAGACAGCCAGGTCCAAG
Source organism: Rattus norvegicus (assembly GCF_021556685.1). NCBI lineage: Eukaryota > Metazoa > Chordata > Mammalia > Rodentia > Muridae > Rattus > Rattus norvegicus. The sequence continues at coordinate 59,806 of NW_028238835.1, forward strand.
CCCAAAGAGTCCAGCAAGGAGCTTAGAGACTATGAGAGAGTGCACAGGTGTTCTAGGGAGGAATCAGCTCACCACCCAGCATCCCCATTTGGGTTCTTGTGCAATCGACACAGGGAGATTGACAATCTGGAATTTAGTGAGAAATCAAACAAGGGACACAGAATGCAAAATATTTATTTACACAGCAAGTGGGTCAGTTGGATTAGCAAGCTAGGACACCCACCCCCGACCCCATCCCAGCCCCTACCACTGCCGGGTCTCCCTTCCTTGTTATCCCTTTCTCATGCCTCCCTCAATATGGGCACACAGGACCAGGAACATGTTTCTCTCAAAAACGCGTTTCTGCTGTGAACTCAGTCTGGCAGAGAGGAGTGGGTGAAGGATCCCTAAAGACCAGAGGGTTTATTAGAGGAAGGCTACCTCACAGTGTTCTTCACACCAGGAACAACAACAACAACAACAACAACAACAACAACAACAACAACAACAACAACAGCAGCAGCAACAGCAACAGCAACAATGAATCAACAAATGGTGGACAGGAGATGAGCAGGGATGCTGGGGGGATGGGAGGGAGGGTAGGGTTGGTGAATCTGCACCTCCCTGAAGGTCTGCCTGTGAAATACTGGTTGATATATGCCTAGTTGAGGACAATATTCCCCTCTCCTGTGGTTTTCAATGGGAGATGACTTCATTGCCAGAGACTATGGAATTGTTTCCATTTTCCCCTTCAAGAACTGTGTTTAGATCTGTTACAGACAGCTCTGGGTTTTGAAACAAACAAACAAACACACACACACACACACACACACACACAACGAGAGAGAGAGAGAGAGAGAGAGAGAGAGAGAGAGAGAGAATAGAGAAAAACAGAGACAGACACAAGAGAATTTGATCTCTCTCTCTCTCTCTCTCTCTCTCTCTCTCTCTCTCTCTCTCTCTCTCTCTCTCCCTCCCCAGTTTCTCAGACTGGGTTTCTCTGTATTCGTCTGTAGGCGGGAAGGACTGAAACTCTCAGATTCACCTTTCTCTGCCTCCAGTGCTGCTTTGATGGTAGTTTGGGGAGATTGGGATAGGAAGTAAAAAAGCTTGAGTGCTGATATCAAAGCCTCCCCCCCCCCACATGCATGCATGCACACACACACACACACACACACACACACACACACACACACACACACCCCTACCTGTCTCCTTCACACAGTTATTAAAAACTTTTTAACTGTGATCTAGAAAGTGTCTAGATCATAGCTTCAGAGTCAGCACATCCTCTCCATACAGAAGACACTGACTGACTGACTGACTGACTGACTGACTGACTGACTGACGGACGGACGGACGGACACACACACACACACACACACACACACACACACACACACATACATATTTATATATTTAAAATGATGCTTAAAAAAACCCGTCTTCCTGTATAACGGAGGTTTAAAGGGAATCTGGCTGACAGCACGTTTTTGTGGTGTTTTAATTCCTTTTTTTTTTTAACCAAATAGGAGGGAGATCTGTTGTCCCTTTTATTAAAAGCCAAAGTATTAAGTGGCGAGCCGATGTTTCAACTTTCACCATTCTGTTCCTTTCACCAAAAAGAGGGGTTCTTTGGCTTTTCCTTTCCTTTGAAACAAAACGAAAGGAGGGAGCTCGACCAGTTGGCCTAGCTTCCTGTTCCTTTTCCCTCTTCCATGGTATGCTCGATGAAATAAAGTAAACAAATGAAGTTTCTAGTTATGTATTTGTTTGGGAGACCCGAACTATCTCTCAAGAGAGAGTTGCGGGTGTTGGGGATTTAGCTCAGTGGTAGAGCGCTTGCTAGCAAGCGCAAGGCCCTGGGTTCGGTCCCCAGCTACGGAAAAAGAAAAAAAAAAAAAAAGAAAAAAAAAAGAAAGAAAGAAAGAAAGAAAGAAAGAAAGAAAGAAAAGAAAAAAAAAAGAAAAGGAAAAAAAAACGAGAGAGTTGCATCTCCCCGCCGCCCCCCCCACAAGGCCTCCTCCCTGTATGTGGGGGGAGGGGGAGGGGTGGACAGGAGCTAGCTGAGAGGGGTGGGGTGGGGCGGGGCTGGAGAATATGCAGGTTCCTGAAGGTCAGTCGGGGAAGTACTGCTGCTGCCCTAGCACGCTTCAGTGCCTCTTTAGAGTTTAGAGTTTTCTAAAGTTTTCTGCCTGAAATCAGCGAGTGATGATTTCACTGTGAAATGATGTCTGATCATCGCTCTCGCTGTCCTGTCAGGGCTCCGGCTCCTGGCAAATGTCTGACTGAAGGAAACCTTAGTTAGACTCACACCCAGCTGTTTGGAAATGGTAATGGAGTTGATAGCACACCCTGGGGGAAAGAGGCAGACTCCTTTTTGCTCACTCTCAATTCCCAGCCTCGCCCTGCCAGCTCGGGGATTTCTAAGTAAGGGTGAATCTGGACCATATATGTACAGGGTTTGGCGTTTCTGATTCATGTTTAATGTTTAGTTAAATAAAGCTTGTCAAGGGCTGGAGAGATGGCTCCGAGGTTAAGAGCACTCACCGCTCTGCTCTTCCAGAGGTCCTGAGTTCGATTCCACAGAAACCACATGGTGGCTCACAACCCTCTGCAAAGGGATATCCCATGCACTCTACTGCCCTGTGTATGTGAAAGGGCTTTAGTGTACTCAATGTAAGTGAAAATAAATAAGTAAACCTTTAAAAGAATGAAACAAAATGAAGCTTGCAAAGAAATTGAGCATCTTAAAATGCCAGGCACGTTTATCCGCTCCTTTTATTTTATTTCGTGTGTGGATCACATAACCACAGAGGTGGTTCCCCTTCCCTTAACCTCGACAGCCCAACTGGGACAGAAGTGCAAACTATCATCTACCTATCTGGGAGTGGAGTGGTTGGATACAGGGAGATGGAGCATTTGCAGTTAGTAAAGTTCTGATGTCGGTTTTTATTTCCTTTCATTTTTGGATAGATATCGGGAGCCTTTTTTTTTTTAAGTACAAATTTTGTTTTCTGTGCAACATTCTGATCATAGTTTCCCATCGCAAAGCTCTTTTCAGATCCTTCCTCCCCATCCACCACCCCGTACTAACCCAGGCCTGCCCTTAGATGTGGTTGATGCATACCCAGGTGAGTCTCCATTGGAGAAAGGACGATATTCCCATCTCCCATGACTGTCAATGGCCGATGACCTAAATGCCAGTGACTTCGGACTTGACTCCATTTTCCCCTCTGAGAACTGGGTTTGGATCTGTTGAACGCAGGCAGGCCCTCGGTTTTGAAACAAACAAACAAACAAACAAACAAACAAACAAACAAACAAACACACCAAAAAATATTTAAAGCAGGCAACAACTGCCTGCACGCCAAGAGACTGTTGACTCCTCTTTGGAGATAGTACGATGTGAAACTTGCTTAATACAGTAGAGTCCACACAACACAAAGGGAACACTTTAACAAATTATGAAGGAGAGAGGGGGGGTATGTTTATCTACCTCCTCTTGTTTCTCAGACTAGAGATTTCATCTTCCTCTGTCTCTCGAGTGCTGGTGGCTTTGCTGCTGGTTTGGGGGTTGGGATAGGGATAGGAAGAAAAGGCTTGAGTGCTGATTTTAAAGCTCTCTCTCTCTAAAGCTCTCTCTCTCTAAAGCTCTCTCTCTCTCTCCCCCTCCTTCTCTCTCTCTTTACACACACACACACACACACACACACACACACACACACACACACACACACACACACACTGGAGAGGAAGACAGAAGACCTATCTAGATGCAACGTGAAGAAGGCCTATGTCAGATGAGTTAATGGCTAGGAACTATTAGTGGCTAGTCTGCCATTTTGTTGCAGTTGCTAGTATTATAAGGACACTTTCTCATTGGTTGTTTCTGCTGTTGCTGCCAGAATTCATTACATATTCTGTTAGGCTCTTCTGTGTGATAACACACTCAGAAACCGAACACTGTAGGAGTCAGTCTAACTGCTTTCTTTGTTGTCTAGTTACCCGCAATAATCTTGGACCTGAACTGAACACCCAGCAGCACTTCCCGCACCCACCCATGTATAGCTTTTATAACCTGGACCACCAACACTAGAGCGACAGGGCAGACAGAGACTATTTGGAACCGGACTTCCATTTTGAGTTTTTGTTTGTGTTCTTGTTTTTTTCTCCTGTCCTGTCCTGTCCTGTCCTGTCCTGTCCTGTCCTGTCCTCTCTGTCTGTCTGTCTGTCTGTCTGTCTGTCTGTCTGTCTGTAAATCCACACATATAGTTCTTTCCACATCTTATATCTCAAAACAAATAATGCTTGCTGTGATCCTCATTTCATTCAAGGGTACTACTCTCTGGACCAGAGGAGCCCCTTACAATTCTCCACAGGTAGTGATGACCGGAGTGTTCAGTGTACGACTAAGCAGGAATTATATGGTTGCCGCCATTATGCTTGATCTTACCGAAGGTAGGGTTGCGGGGCATGGTTGCCACGATGGCGACCAGTAGACCGTGATTGAGGAGACGGAACAATAATTAACCTACAATTCTCCTCTCGGTCAACTGTTTCTCTGTCACTCTCTGTCTCTCTTCCCTCCTTCCCTCCCCCGTCTCTCAGACCTGAATGAGCATTGGAACTAAAGTAAATGTACATGTGAAAAGAAGCCAGGTGTGGTGCTGCATGTCTTTGATTGCATCACTTGAGAGGTGAAGGTGGGTAGAACTCTGTGAGCAGGCTGCAGACCTGATCCAGGTACTGATTTCCAGGGCTTTGTGCAAAGACCCCTGACTCAACTAAAGAAATGAGGAGGAAAATAAAGAAACAGATACAATTAACTTGGAATAAACCAAACAAACTAAGAAAAAGGAAAGGCAGTAATGGAGTGGCCTGGCTTACAGAGGAGGGGCAGACATTTATCTGCCATTGCCTCCTCGGTTGAACACACAAACACACGCATGGGGAGGGGAGAGACAGAGACAGAGAGACAGAGAGACAGAGAGAGGAAGAGAGACAGAGACAGGGAGACAGAGAGAGAGACAGACACAGAGAGAGAGAGACAGACAGACAGAGACAGAGAGACACAGAAAATTCGATCTCCTCTCTCTCTCTCTCTCTCTCTCTCTCTCTCTCTCTCTCATCACAGGCTGAGCTCAGGGACAGTGAGTTCCACACTCACTCAGAGAAAAACTCTGTCTCCAGTCACCCTCACCCACACGCCTTCAAAATGATCCATTGTACTATTTTAGATTTATGTCTGAGGAGCCCCTCTCCCTCCGCCTCCTCCTGTTACGTTGTAGAAACGTTTAATCCCAAACAGGGCTTCTCTCCTACCCTGCCTTGATGATTCTGTTCCTGGATAAAAGATACACAAGCTTTATTATCTACAGGAAGCCTTAAATAGCACTAGAAGACCTGGGCAGGCAGATATCTACCCTCTGGGTTGTTAGTTTGGGGGTTTTGTTTGTTTGTTTGTTTTTGTGTTTTTTGTTGTTGTTTTTAATTTTTAGATTTGTTTTTTATTTATCTGAGTATGCTGCAGTTATCTTCAGACACACCAGAAGAGATCAATCAGATCTCATTACAGATGGTTGTGAGCCACCATGTGGTTGCTGGCAATTGAACTCAGGACGTCTGGAAGAGCAGTCAGTGCTCTTAACCGCTGAGCCATCTCTCCAGCCCCTGTTGTTGTTTTTGTTTTGGTCAAAACCTGATTCTCGGGGTTGGGGATTTAGCTCAGTGGTAGAGCGCTTGCCTAGCAAGCGCAGGCCCTGGGAAGAGCAAGGTCCCCAGCTCCGGAAAAAAGAAAAGAGGAAGAAAAACAAACAAAACAAACAAAACAAAAAAAAACCCTCTGGATTCTCAGGAGCTGTGTGGTGTGTCCTCTTATGTTCTGGTGCCCTCTTCTGGCATGCAGACATATAGGAATCAGAGAGAGCCCACATTTTGTCCAGGAACAAACAAACTGCCAAACTGCCAAACAAACAACAAAGGATTGTAGGTTTTGACTGGCTCTGTAGGTTTCAGAGAAAGGCAGGGCAGACCTCTGTGAGTTTGGGACTAGACTACTCTACCGAGCAAGTTCAGGGGAGGATTCCACAGGAGCACAGTGGACTGGACAAAATTTTGACTTTGTAATTTTATTTTTTGCCCAATTGGGATTTATGATTTGATTGTCACAAAACTTATACCTTTCATTTTATTTTATTTTCGGCCAAAATTTCATTTTCAGTTTCACTTCCGATTTAACTTTTAATTTCTTGTCGCGCTTATGTTCGGATCGAGTTAATTCTCTGGGGAGCTGTGCCCTTGCCACTGGTGCTGGCAGAAGGGGATCCCGAGATCTAGAGGTTCTGTGTGGTGGGCTGTGTGGCAGAGGAAAAAAATGAAATTAAGAACATATATAAATCTATGGATTTGTATAAGGAGAAACGTATGGTATGGTGGGAAGATGTAAGGGAGAAAAATAAAAAATAGATAGATAGATAGATAGATAGATAGATAGATAGATAGATAGATAGATAGATAGAGTGATTCATGCTCCCAGCCTCCTATGTACAGAGTTCCCCTATGCGTTTTTACTCGCCAAATAAAGACTGCGGTGTTTCCCAACACACCATGTGAATGTCCGTGGCTGTCGAAATTATTTCATTTATGTTTTTCACGTTTGTCGTCCGTGTCACTTCAAGGCCATTGTGACTTCAGTCTTGTTATTGATTCATATATGCTTTCTATTTCTTTTCATTTTTCAAAACCTTTTTGTCTAAATTGTATTTGTCATTCACCTTGATTTAAACATTTATTAAAGTCCAGTTTGCCATTTATTCGTATTTACTCGTATTTTATTATTATTTTATAAATTTATTCCATCATTTCGTTTCAGTCGTCTATATTTGCCCTTCATCTCGTTCCCGCTTTTCTTTTTTTTCTTTTTCTTTTTTCTTTTTTCAGAGCTGGGGACTGAATCCAGGGCCTTGCATTTGCTAGGCAAGCACTCTACCACAGAGCTAAATCCCCAACCCCGTCGTTCCCACTTTATGTCTGTTAACATTTAATTGTTTTATCTCCTTGTCCTTCTGTGTCCCTCGTCTTAATTTCTGCTTTATTGTTTTCTTTTTTTTTTAAATTTATTTATTTAACGCATGTGAGTACACTGTAGCTGTCTTCAGACACACCAGAAGAGGGCATCAGGTCTCATTACAGATGGTTGTGAGCCACCATGTGGTTGCTGGGATTTGAACTCAGGACTCTGGAGCGGTCAGTGCTCTTACCGCTGAGCCATCTCTCCATCCCATCTGTTTTATTGTTTATCGCACTTACTCTGTTTTTATGGCGATCTATTAACTTTTTTCCATGTCAGTCGTCGGTATCTGTTGATCACCTTGATTTTTTTTTTCTTTTTTCTTTTTTTCGGAGCTGGGGACCGAACCCAGGGCCTTACTCTTGCTAGGCAGCGCTCTACCACTGAGCTAAATCCCCAACCCCGATCACCTTGATTTTTGTTTTATTGTTTATTCACATTGACTCTTTATTCATTATTATTTTTAAGTAAAATAAAATAAATAAAATTTAAATATGGTAAAAATATTTGTTAAACAGATATTAAAAGGAGGTCTACAGCAGATTTTTAAACTAACGGGCACACACACACACACACACACACACACACACACACACACACACACACACATTTCTCCCAGAGGTCCTGAGTTCAATTACCAGCAACCACAAGGTGGCTGACAACCATCTGTAATGGGATCTGATGCTCTCTTCTGTGTGTCTGAAAATAGCTACAGTGTACTCTTACGCATAAATAAAATAAATAAATCTTTAAAAAAAATAAAATAAAATATGAGGTTGGCTCTCTTTGCTCCTCTCTTTGCTCTTTTGCTCTTCCTCTCTTCCCCTCTTCCCCTTTGTCCCTTCTCTCCCCATTCCCCTCCCAAATTCTCTCCGCGTGCTCATGACTGGCCTTTACTCTCTTCTTCTACCTTTCTTCTCTCATTAAACTCTCTCCGTGGAGGGGGGGGGGGTGTGTGTGTGAGTGGGGGGAGGGGGAATGAGGTTGACCAGTCTTCCTGTGTAACAGAGGTTTAAAAGGAGGCTGGTCGACAAAACGTTTTTTTGTGGTTTTTATTCTCTCTCTCTCTCTCTCTCTCTCTCTCTCTCTCTCTCTCTCTCTCTCTCTCTCTCTCTCTAATCAACTCGGAAGTCGATCTGCTGTCCCTTTTATTAAAAGCCAAAGTATTAAGTGGCGAGCCGATGTTTCAACTTTCACCATTCTGTTCCTTTCACCAAAAAGAGGGGGTTCTTTGGCTTTTCCTTTCCTTTTTGAAACAAAACGAAAGGAGGAGCTCGACCAGTTGGCCTAGCTTCCCTGTTCCTTTTCCCTCTTCCACGGTATGCTCGATGAAATAAAGTAAATAAATGAATTTCTAGTTATGTATTTGTTTGGGAGACCCGAACTCTCTCTCAAGAGAGTTGCATCTTCCCGCGCCGCCCCCCCCCCCCACACACACACAAGGCCTCCTCCCTGTATGTGGGGGGAGGGGGAGGTGTAGGGCTAGCTGAGAGAGAGGGGGTGGGGTGGGGCGGGGCTGGAGAATATGCAGGTTCCTGATGGTCAGTCGGGGAAGTACTGCTGCTGCCCTAGCACGCTTCAGTGCCTCTTTAGAGTTTAGAGTTTTCTAAAGTTTTCTGCCTGAAATCAGCGAGTGATGATTTCACTGTGAAATGATGTCTGATCATCGCTCTCGCTGTCCTGTCAGGGCTCCGGCTCCTGGCAAATGTCTGACTGAAGGAAACCTTAGTTAGACTCACACCCAGCTGTTTGGAAATGGTAATGGAGTTGATAGCACACCCTGGGGGAAAGAGGCAGACTCCTTTTTGCTCACTCTCAATTCCCAGCCTCGCCCTGCCAGCTCGGGGATTTCTACAAGGGTGAATCTGGACCATATATGTACAGGGTTTGGCGTTTCTGATTCATGTTTAATGTTTAGTTAAATAAAGCTTGTCAAGGGCTGAGAGATGGCTCCGAGGTTAAGGCACTCACCGCTCTGCTCTTCCAGAGGTCCTGAGTTCGATTCCACAGAAACCACATGGTGGCTCACAACCCTCTGCAAAGGGATATCCCATGCACTCTACTGCCCTGTGTATGAAAAAGGGCTTTAGTGTACTCAATGTAAGTGAAAATAAATAAGTAAACCTTTAAAAGAATGAAACAAAATGAAGCTTGCAAAGAAATTGAGCATCTTAAAATGCCAGGCACGTTTATCCGCTCCTTTTATTTTATTTCGTGTGTGGATCACATAACCACAGAGGTGGTTCCCCTTCCCTTAACCTCGACAGCCCAACTGGGACAGAAGTGCAAACTATCATCTACCTATCTGGGAGTGGAGTGGTTGGATACAGGGAGATGGAGCATTTGCAGTTAGTAAAGTTCTGATGTCGGTTTTTATTTCCTTTCATTTTTGGATAGATATCGGGAGCCTTTTTTTTTTTTAAGTACAAATTTTGTTTTCTGTGCAACATTCTGATCATAGTTTCCCATCGCAAAGCTCTTTCCAGATCCTTCCTCCCCATCCACCACCCCGTACTAACCCAGGCCTGCCCTTAGATGTGGTTGATGCATACCCAGGTGAGTCTCCATTGGAGAAAGGACGATATTCCCATCTCCTATGACTGTCAATGGCCGATGACCTAAATGCCAGTGACTTCGGACTTGACTCCATTTTCCCCTCTGAGAACTGGGTTTGGATCTGTTGAACGCAGGCAGGCCCTCGGTTTTGAAACAAACAAACAAACAAACAAACAAACAAACAAACAAACACACCAAAAAATATTTAAAGCAGGCAACAACTGCCTGCACGCCAAGAGACTGTTGACTCCTCTTTGGAGATAGTACGATGTGAAACTTGCTTAATACAGTAGAGTCCACACAACACAAAGGGAACACTTTAACAAATTATGAAGGAGAGAGGGGGGTATGTTTATCTACCTCTCTTGTTTCTCAGACTAGAGATTTCATCTTCCTCTGTCTCTCGAGTGCTGGTGGCTTTGCTGCTGGTTTGGGGGGTTGGGATAGGGATAGGAAGAAAAAGTTTGAGTGCTGATTTCAAAGCTCTCTCTCTCTCTAAAGCTCTCTCTCTCTAAAGCTCTCTCTCTCTCCCTCTCTTCTCTCTCTCTTTACACACACACACACACACACACACACACACACACACACACACACACACACACTGGAGAGGAAGACAGGAAGACCTATCTAGATGCAACGTGAAGAAGGCCTATGTCAGATGAGTTAATGGCTAGGGAACTGTTAGCTGGCTAGTCTGCCATTTTGTTGCAGTTGCTAGTATTATAAGGACACTTTCTCATTGGTTGTTTCTGCTGTTGCTGCCAGAATTCATTACATATTCTGTTAGCTCTTCTGTGTGATAACACACTCAGAAACCGAACACTGTAGGAGTCAGTCTAACTGCTTTCTTTGTTGTCTAGTTACCCGTAATCTTGGACCTGAACTGAACACCCAGCAGCACTTCCCGCACCCACCCATGTATAAGCTTTTATAACCTGGACCACCAACACTAGAGCGACAGGGCAGACAGAGACTATTTGGAACCGGACTTCCATTTTGAGTTTTTGTTTGTGTGTTTTTTTCTCCTGTCCTGTCCTGTCCTGTCCTGTCCTGTCTGTCCTGTCCTCTCTGTCTGTCTGTCTGTCTGTCTGTCTGTCTGTCTGTCTGTAAATCCACACATATAGTTCTTTCCACATCTTATATCTCAAAACAAATAATGCTTGCTGTGATCCTCATTTCATTCAAGGGTACTACTCTCTAGACCAGAGGAGCCCCCTTACAATTCTCCACAGGTAGTGATGACCGGAGTGTTCAGTGCGACTAAGCAGGATTATATGGTTGCCGCCATTATGCTTGATCTTACCGAAGGTAGGGTTTGCGGGCATGGTTGCCACGATGGCGACCAGTAGACCGTGATTGAGGAGACGGAACAATAATTAACCTACAATTCTCCCTCTCGTCAACTGTTTCTCTGTCACTCTCTGTCTCTCTTCCTCCTTCCCTCCCCGTCTCTCAGACCTGAATGAGCATTGGAACTAAAGTAAATGTACATGTGAAAAGAAGCCAGGTGTGGTGCTGCATGTCTTTGATTGCATCACTTGAGAGGTGAAGGTGGGTAGAACTCTGTGAGCAGGCTGCAGACCTGATCCAGGTACTGATTTCCAGGGCTTTTGTGCAAAGACCCCTGACTCAACTAAAGAAATGAGGAGGAAAATAAAGAAACAGATACAATTAACTTGGAATAAACCAAACAAACTAAGAAAAAGGAAAGGCAGTAATGGAGTGGTTTGGCTTACAGAGAGGGGCAGACATTTATCTGCCATTGCCTCCTCGGTTGAACACACAAACACACGCATGGGGGAGGGGGGAGAGACAGAGACAGAGAGAGAGACAGAGAGAGAGAGGAAGAGAGACAGAGACAGGGAGACAGAGAGAGAGACAGACACAGAGAGAGAGAGAGACAGACAGACAGAGACAGAGAGACACAGAAAATTCGATCTCTCTCTCTCTCTCTCTCTCTCTCTCTCTCTCTCTCTCTCTCTCATCACAGGCTGAGCTCAGGGACAGTGAGTTCCACACTCACTCAGAGAAAAACTCTGTCTCCAGTCACCCTCACCCACACGCCTTCAAAATGATCCATTGTACTATTTTAGATTTATGTCTGAGGAGCCCCTCTCCCTCCGCCTCCTCCTGTTACGTTGTAGAAACGTTTAATCCCAAACAGGGCTTCTCCTACCCTGCCTTGATGATTCTGTTCCTGGATAAAAGATACACAAGCTTTATTATCTACAGGAAGCCTTAATAGCACTAGAAGACCTGGGCAGGCAGATATCTACCCTCTAGGTTGTTAGTTTTGGGGGTTTTGTTTGTTTGTTTGTTTTGTGTTTTTTGTTGTTGTTTTTAATTTTTAGATTTGTTTTTTATTTATCTGAGTATGCTGCAGTTATCTTCAGACACACCAGAAGAGATCAATCAGATCTCATTACAGATGGTTGTGAGCCACCATGTGGTTGCTGGCAATTGAACTCAGGACGTCTGGAAGAGCAGTCAGTGCTCTTAACCGCTGAGCCATCTCTCCAGCCCCTGTTGTTGTTTTTTGTTTTGGTCAAAAACCTGGATTCTCGGGGTTGGGGATTTAGCTCAGTGGTAGGCTGCCTGGCAAGCGCAAGGCCCTGGGAAGAGCAAGGTCCCCCAGCTCCGGAAAAAAGAAAAGAGGAAGAAAAAACAAACAAAACAAACAAAACAAAAAAAAACCCTCTGGATTCTCAGGAGCTGTGTGGTGTGTCCTCTTATGTTCTGGTGCCCTCTTCTGGCATGCAGACATATAGGAATCAGAGAGAGCCCACATTTTTGTCTAGGAACAAACAAACTGCCAAACTGCAAACAAACAACAAAGGATTGTAGGTTTTGACTGGCTCTGTAGGTTTCAGAGAAAGGCAGGCAGACCTCTGTGAGTTTGGGACTAGACTACTCTACCGGCAAGTTCCAGGAGGGATTCACAGGAGCACAGTGGACTGGACAAAATTTTGACTTTGTAATTTTATTTTTTGCCCAATTGGGATTTATGATTTGATTGTCACAAAACTTATACCTTTCATTTTATTTTATTTTCGGCCAAAATTTCATTTTCAGTTTCACTTCCGATTTAACTTTTAATTTCTTGTCGCGCTTATGTTCGGATCGAGTTAATTCTCTGGGGAGCTGTGCCCTTGCCACTGGTGCTGGCAGAAGGGGATCCCGAGATCTAGAGGTTCTGTGTGGTGGGCTGTGTGGCAGAGGAAAAAATGAAATTAAGAACATATATAAATCTATGGATTTGTATAAGGAGAAACGTATGGTATGGTGGGAAGATGTAAGGGGAGAGAAAAATAAAAAATAGATAGATAGATAGATAGATAGATAGATAGATAGATAGATAGATAGATAGAGTGATTCATGCTCCCAGCCTCCTATGTACAGAGTTCCAGGCGTTTTTACTCGCCAAATAAAGACTGCGGTGTTTCCCAACACACCATGTGAATGTCCGTGGCTGTCGAAATTATTTCATTTATGTTTTTCACGTTTGTCGTCCGTGTCACTTCAAGGCCATTGTGACTTCAGTCTTGTTATTGATTCATATATGCTTTCTATTTCTTTTCATTTTTCAAAACCTTTTTGTCTAAATTGTATTTGTCATTCACCTTGATTTAAACATTTATTAAAGTCCAGTTTGCCATTTATTCGTATTTACTCGTATTTTATTATTATTTTATAAATTTATTCCATCATTTCGTTTCAGTCGTCTATATTTGCCCTTCATCTCGTTCCGCTTTTTCTTTTTTTTTCTTTTTTCTTTTTTCTTTTTCAGAGCTGGGGACTGAATCCAGGGCCTTGCATTTGCTAGGCAAGCACTCTACCACAGAGCTAAATCCCCAACCCCGTCGTTCCCACTTTATGTCTGTTAACATTTAATTGTTTTATCTCCCTTGTCCTTCTGTGTCCCTCGTCTTAATTTCTGCTTTATTGTTTTCTTTTTTTTTTAAATTTATTTATTTAACGCATGTGAGTACACTGTAGCTGTCTTCAGACACACCAGAGAGGGGCATCAGGTCTCATTACAGATGGTTGTGAGCCACCATGTGGTTGCTGGGATTTGAACTCAGGACCTCTGGGAGAGCGGTCAGTGCTCTTAACCGCTGAGCCATCTCTCCATCCCATCTGTTTTATTGTTTACATCGCACTTACTCTGTTTTTATGGCGATCTATTAACTTTTTTCCATGTCAGTCGTCGGTATCTGTTGATCACCTTGATTTTTTTTTTCTTTTTTTCTTTTTTTCGGAGCTGGGGACCGAACCCAGGGCCTTACTCTTGCTAGGCAAGCGCTCTACCACTGAGCTAAATCCCAACCCCGATCACCTTGATTTTTGTTTTATTGTTTATTCACATTGACTTTATTCATTATTATTTTTAAGTAAAATAAAATAAATAAAATTTAAATATGGTAAAAATATTTGTTAAACAGATATTAAAAGGGAGGTCTACAGCAGATTTTTTAAACTAACGGGCACACACACACACACACACACACACACACACACACACACACACACACAAAAATTTCTCCCAGAGGTCCTGAGTTCAATTACCAGCAACCACAAGGTGGCTGACAACCATCTGTAATGGGATCTCATGCTCTCTTCTGGTGTGTCTGAAAATAGCTATTGTACTCTTACGCATAAATAAAATAAATAAATCTTTAAAAAATAAAATAAAATATGAGGTTGGCTCTCTTTGCTCCTCTCTTTGCTCTTTTGCTCTTCCTCTCTTCCCCTCTTCCCCTTTGTCCCTTCTCTCCCCATTCCCCTCCCAAATTCTCTCCACGTGCTCATGACTGGCCTTTACTCTCTTCTTCTACCTTTCTTCTCTCATTAAACCTCTCCGTGGAGGGGGAGGGGTGTGTGTGTGTGAGTGGGGGAGGGGGAATGGGGTTGACCAGTCTTCTCTGTGTTACAGAGGTTTAAAGGAGGCTGGTGACAAAACGTTTTTGTGGTTTATTGATTCTCTCTCTCTCTCTCTCTCTCTCTCTCTCTCTTCTCTCTCTCTCTAATCAACTCGGAAGTCGATCTGCTGTCCTTTTTATTAAAAGCCAAAGTATTAAGTGGCGAGCCGATGTTTCAACTTTCTTCACCATTCTGTTCCTTTCACCAAAAGAGGGGTTCTTTGGCTTTTCCTTTCCTTTTGAAACAAAACGAAAGGAGGAGCTCGACCAGTTGGCCTAGCTTCCCTGTTCCTTTCCCTCTTCCACGGTATGCTCGATGAAATAAAGTAAATAAATGAAGTTTCTAGTTATGTATTTGTTTGGGAGACCCGAACTCTCTCTCAGAGAGAGTTGCATCTTCTCTGCTGCCGCCCCCCCCCACACACACACACAAGGCCTCCTCCCTGTATGTGGGGGAGGGGGAGGGGTGGACAGGAGCTAGCTGAGAGGGGGTGGGGTGGGGCGGGGCTGGAGAATATGCAGGTTCTGAAGGTCAGTCGGGAAGTACTGCTGCTGCCCTAGCACGCTTCAGTGCCTCTTTAGAGTTTAGAGTTTTCTAAAGTTTTCTGCCTGAAATCAGCGAGTGATGATTTCACTGTGAAATGATGTCTGATCAACTCTCGCTGTCCTGTCAGGGCTCCGGCTCCTGGCAAATGTCTGACTGAAGGAAACCTTAGTTAGACTCACACCCAGCTGTTTGGAAATGTAATGGAGTTGATAGCACACCCTGGGGGAAAGAGGCAGACTCCCTTTTTGCTCACTCTCAATTCCCAGCCTCGCCCTGCCAGCTCGGGGATTTCTAAGCTAAGGGTGAATCTGGACCATATATGTACAGGGTTTGGCGTTTCTGATTCATGTTTAATGTTTAGTTAAATAAAGCTTGTCAAGGGCTGGAGAGATGGCTCTGAGGTTAAGAGCACTCACCGCTCTGCTCTTCCAGAGGGTCTGGGTTCGATTCCACAGAAACCACATGGTGGCTCACAACCTCTGCAAAGGGATATCCCATGCACTCTACTGCCCT
Organism: Rattus norvegicus; assembly: GCF_021556685.1. NCBI lineage: Eukaryota > Metazoa > Chordata > Mammalia > Rodentia > Muridae > Rattus > Rattus norvegicus. The sequence goes on from NW_028238835.1 coordinate 75,392, forward strand.
GTGTATGTGAAAAGGGCTTTAGTGTACTCAATGTAAGTGAAAATAAATAAGTAAACCTTTAAAAGAATGAAACAAAATAAGCTTGCAAAGAAATTGAGCATCTTAAAATGCCAGGCACGTTTATCCGCTCCTTTTATTTTATTTCGTGTGGATCACATAACCACAGAGGTGGTTCCCCTTCCCTTAACCTCGACAGCCCAACTGGGACAGAAGTGCAAACTATCATCTACCTATCTGGGAGTGGAGTGGTTGGATACAGGGAGATGGAGCATTTGCAGTTAGTAAAGTTCTGATGTCGGTTTTTATTTCCTTTCATTTTGGATAGATATCGGGAGCCTTTTTTTTTTTTTAAGTACAAATTTTGTTTTCTGTGCAACATTCTGATCATAGTTTCCCATCGCAAAGCTCTTTCCAGATCCTTCCTCCCCATCCACCACCCCGTACTAACCCAGGCCTGCCCTTAGATGTGGTTGATGCATACCCAGGTGAGTCTCCATTGGAGAAAGGACGATATTCCCATCTCCTATGACTGTCAATGGCCGAAGACCTAAATGCCAGTGACTTCGGACTTGACTCCATTTTCCCCTCTGAACACGGTTTGGATCTGTTGAACGCAGGCAGGCCCTCGGTTTTGAAACAAACAAACAAACAAACAAACAAACAAACAAACAAACAAACACACCAAAAAATATTTAAAGCAGGCAACAACTGCCTGCACGCCAAGAGACTGTTGACTCCTCTTTGGAGATAGTACGATGTGAAACTTGCTTAATACAGTAGAGTCCACACAACACAAAGAGAACACTTTAACAAATTATGAAGGAGAGAGGGGGGGTATGTTTATCTACCTCCTCTTGTTTCTCAGACTAGAGATTTCATCTTCCTCTGTCTCTCGAGTGCTGGTGGCTTTGCTGCTGGTTTGGGGGGGGTTGGGATAGGGATAGGAAGAGAAAAGGCTTGAGTGCTGATTTTAAAGCTCTCTCTCTCTCTAAAGCTCTCTCTCTCTAAAGCTCTCTCTCTCTCTCCCCCCTCCTTCTCTCTCTCTTTACACACACACACACACACACACACACACACACACACACACACACACACACACACACTGGAGAGGAAGACAGGGAAGACCTATCTAGATGCAACGTGAAGAAGGCCTATGTCAGATGGTTAATGGCTAGGGAACTGTTAGCTGGCTAGTCTGCCATTTTGTTGCAGTTGCTAGTATTATAAGGACACTTTCTCATTGGTTGTTTCTGCTGTTGCTGCCAGAATTCATTACATATTCTGTTAGGCTCTTCTGTGTGATAACACACTCAGAAACCGAACACTGTAGGAGTCAGTCTAACTGCTTTCTTTGTTGTCTAGTTACCCGCAATAATCTTGGACCTGAACTGAACACCCAGCAGCACTTCCCGCACCCACCCATGTATAAGCTTTTATAACCTGGACCACCAACACTAGAGCGACAGGGCAGACAGAGACTATTTGGAACCGGACTTCCATTTTGAGTTTTTGTTTGTGTTCTTGTTTTTTTCTCCTGTCCTGTCCTGTCCTGTCCTGTCCTGTCCTGTCCTGTCCTCTCTGTCTGTCTGTCTGTCTGTCTGTCTGTCTGTCTGTCTGTAAATCCACACATAGTTCTTTCCACATCTTATATCTCAAAACAAATAATGCTTGCTGTGATCCTCATTTCATTCAAGGGTACTACTCTCTAGACCAGAGGAGCCCCCTTACAATTCTCCACAGGTAGTGATGACCGGAGTGTTCAGTGCGACTAAGCAGGAATTATATGGTTGCCGCCATTATGCTTGATCTTACCGAAGGTAGGGTTGCGGGGGCATGGTTGCCACGATGGCGACCAGTAGACCGTGATTGAGGAGACGGAACAATAATTAACCTACAATTCTCCCTCTCGGTCAACTGTTTCTCTGTCACTCTCTGTCTCTCTTCCCTCCTTCCCTCCCCCGTCTCTCAGACCTGAATGAGCATTGGAACTAAAGTAAATGTACATGTGAAAAGAAGCCAGGTGTGGTGCTGCATGTCTTTGATTGCATCACTTGAGAGGTGAAGGTGGGTAGAACTCTGTGAGCAGGCTGCAGACCTGATCCAGGTACTGATTTCCAGGGCTTTTGTGCAAAGACCCCTGACTCAACTAAAGAAATGAGGAGGAAAATAAAGAAACAGATACAATTAACTTGGAATAAACCAAACAAACTAAGAAAAAGGAAAGGCAGTAATGGAGTGGCCTGGCTTACAGAGGAGGGGCAGACATTTATCTGCCATTGCCTCCTCGGTTGAACACACAAACACACGCATGGGGGAGGGGGGAGAGACAGAGACAGAGAGAGACAGAGAGACAGAGAGAGGAAGAGAGACAGAGACAGGGAGACAGAGAGAGAGACAGACACAGAGAGAGAGAGAGACAGACAGACAGAGAGAGAGAGAGACACAGAAAATTCGCTCTCTCTCTCTCTCTCTCTCTCTCTCTCTCTCTCTCTCTCTCTCTCATCACAGGCTGAGCTCAGGGACAGTGAGTTCCACACTCACTCAGAGAAAAACTCTGTCTCCAGTCACCCTCACCCACACGCCTTCAAAATGATCCATTGTACTATTTTAGATTTATGTCTGAGGAGCCCCTCTCCCTCCGCCTCCTCCTGTTACGTTGTAGAAACGTTTAATCCCAAACAGGGCTTCTCTCCTACCCTGCCTTGATGATTCTGTTCCTGGATAAAAGATACACAAGCTTTATTATCTACAGGAAGCCTTAAATAGCACTAGAAGACCTGGGCAGGCAGATATCTACCCTCTAGGTTGTTAGTTTTGGGGGTTTTGTTTGTTTGTTTGTTTTTGTGTTTTTTGTTGTTGTTTTTAATTTTTTTAGATTTGTTTTTTATTTATCTGAGTATGCTGCAGTTATCTTCAGACACACCAGAAGAGATCAATCAGATCTCATTACAGATGGTTGTGAGCCACCATGTGGTTGCTGGCAATTGAACTCAGGACGTCTGGAAGAGCAGTCAGTGCTCTTAACCGCTGAGCCATCTCTCCAGCCCCTGTTGTTGTTTTTTGTTTTGGTCAAAAACCTGGATTCTCGGGGTTGGGGATTTAGCTCAGTGGTAGAGCGCTGCCTAGCAAGCAAGGCCCTGGGAAGAGCAAGGTCCCCAGCTCCGGAAAAAAAAGAAAAGAGAAGAAAAAACAAACAAAACAAACAAAACAAAAAAAAACCCTCTGGATTCTCAGGAGCTGTGTGGTGTGTCCTCTTATGTTCTGGTGCCCTCTTCTGGCATGCAGACATATAGGAATCAGAGAGCCCACATTTTTGTCCAGGAACAAACAAACTGCCAAACTGCCAAACAAACAACAAAGGATTGTAGGTTTTGACTGGCTCTGTAGGTTTCAGAGAAAGGCAGGGCAGACCTCTGTGAGTTTGGGACTAGACTACTCTACCAGCAAGTTCCAGGGAGGGATTCCACAGGAGCACAGTGGACTGGACAAAATTTTGACTTTGTAATTTTATTTTTTTGCCCAATTGGGATTTATGATTTGATTGTCACAAAACTTATACCTTTCATTTTATTTTATTTTCGGCCAAAATTTCATTTTCAGTTTCACTTCCGATTTAACTTTTAATTTCTTGTCGCGCTTATGTTCGGATCGAGTTAATTCTCTGGGGAGCTGTGCCCTTGCCACTGGTGCTGGCAGAAGGGGATCCCGAGATCTAGAGGTTCTGTGTGGTGGGCTGTGTGGCAGAGGAAAAAAATGAAATTAAGAACATATATAAATCTATGGATTTGTATAAGGAGAAACGTATGGTATGGTGGGAAGATGTAAGGGAGAGAAAAATAAAAAATAGATAGATAGATAGATAGATAGATAGATAGATAGATAGATAGATAGAGTGATTCATGCTCCCAGCCTCCTATGTACAGAGTTCCCCGAGGCGTTTTTACTCGCCAAATAAAGACTGCGGTGTTTCCCAACACACCATGTGAATGTCCGTGGCTGTCGAAATTATTTCATTTATGTTTTTCACGTTTGTCGTCCGTGTCACTTCAAGGCCATTGTGACTTCAGTCTTGTTATTGATTCATATATGCTTTCTATTTCTTTTCATTTTTCAAAACCTTTTTGTCTAAATTGTATTTGTCATTCACCTTGATTTAAACATTTATTAAAGTCCAGTTTGCCATTTATTCGTATTTACTCGTATTTTATTATTATTTTATAAATTTATTCCATCATTTCGTTTCAGTCGTCTATATTTGCCCTTCATCTCGTTCCCTTTTCTTTTTTTTTCTTTTTCTTTTCTTTTTTCAGAGCTGGGGACTGAATCCAGGGCCTTGCATTTGCTAGGCAAGCACTCTACCACAGAGCTAAATCCCCAACCCCGTCGTTCCCACTTTATGTCTGTTAACATTTAATTGTTTTATCTCCCTTGTCCTTCTGTGTCCCTCGTCTTAATTTCTGCTTTATTGTTTTCTTTTTTTTAAATTTATTTAACGCATGTGAGTACACTGTAGCTGTCTTCAGACACACCAGAAGAGAGCATCAGGTCTCATTACAGATGGTTGTGAGCCACCATGGTATTTGAACTCAGGACCTCTGGGAGAGCGGTCAGTGCTCTTAACCGCTGAGCCATCTCTCCATCCCATCTGTTTTATTGTTTACATCGCACTTACTCTGTTTTTATGGCGATCTATTAACTTTTTCCATGTCAGTCGTCGGTATCTGTTGATCACCTTGATTTTTTTTTTTTCTTTTTTCTTTTTTCGGAGCTGGGGACCCGAACCCAGGGCCTTACTCTTGCTAGGCAAGCGCTCTACCACTGAGCTAAATCCCCAACCCCGATCACCTTGATTTTGTTTTATTGTTTATTCACATTGACTCTTTATTCATTATTATTTTTAAGTAAAATAAAATAAATAAAATTTAAATATGGTAAAAATATTTGTTAAACAGATATTAAAAGGGAGGTCTACAGCATTTTTAAACTAACGGGCACACACACACACACACACACACACACACACACACACACACACACACACAAATTTCTCCCAGAGGTCCTGAGTTCAATTACCAGCAACCACAAGGTGGCTGACAACCATCTGTATGGGATCTGATGCTCTCTTCTGGTGTGTCTGAAAATAGCTACAGTGTACTCTTACGCATAAATAAAATAAATAAATCTTTAAAAAAAATAAAATAAAATATGAGGTTGGCTCTCTTTGCTCCTCTCTTTGCTCTTTTGCTCTTCCTCTCTTCCCCTCTTCCCTTTGTCCCTTCTCTCCCATTCCCCTCCAAATTCTCTCCACGTGCTCATGACTGGCCTTTACTCTCTTCTTCTACCTTTCTTCTCTCATTAAACCTCTCCGTGGAGGGGGAGGGGTGTGTGTGTGAGTGGGGGAGGGGAGGGGTTGACAGTCTTCCTGTGTAACAGAGGTTTAAAAGGAGGCTGGTCGACAAAACGTTTTTTTGTGGTTTTTATTCTCTCTCTCTCTCTCTCTCTCTCTCTCTCTCTCTCTCTCTCTCTCTCTCTCTCTCTCTCTCTCTTAATCAACTCGGAAGTCGATCTGCTGTCCCTTTTATTAAAAGCCAAAGTATTAAGTGGCGAGCCGATGTTTCAACTTTCACCATTCTGTTCCTTTCACCAAAAAGAGGGTTCTTTGGCTTTTCCTTTCCTTTTTGAAACAAAACGAAAGGAGGAGCTCGACCAGTTGGCCTAGCTTCCCTGTTCCTTTTCCCTCTTCCACGGTATGCTCGATGAAATAAAGTAAATAAATGAAGTTTCTAGTTATGTATTTGTTTGGGAGACCCGAACTCTCTCTCAAGAGAGAGTTGCATCTTCCCTTTCCCCCCCACACACACACAAGGCCTCCTCCCTGTATGTGGGGAGGGAGGTGGACAGGAGCTAGCTGAGAGGGGTGGGGTGGGGCGGGGCTGGAGAATATGCAGGTTCCTGAAGGTCAGTCGGGGAAGTACTGCTGCTGCCCTAGCACGCTTCAGTGCCTCTTTAGAGTTTAGAGTTTTCTAAAGTTTTCTGCCTGAAATCAGCGAGTGATGATTTCACTGTGAAATGATGTCTGATCATCGCTCTCGCTGTCCTGTCAGGGCTCCGGCTCCTGGCAAATGTCTGACTGAAGGAAACCTTAGTTAGACTCACACCCAGCTGTTTGGAAATGGTAATGGAGTTGATAGCACACCCTGGGGGAAAGAGGCAGACTCCTTTTTGCTCACTCTCAATTCCCAGCCTCGCCCTGCCAGCTCGGGGATTTCTAAGTAAGGGTGAATCTGGACCATATATGTACAGGGTTTGGCGTTTCTGATTCATGTTTAATGTTTAGTGCTTGTCAAGGGCTGGAGAGATGGCTCCGAGGTTAAGAGCACTCACCGCTCTGCTCTTCCAGAGGTCCTGAGTTCGATTCCACAGAAACCACATGGTGGCTCACAACCCTCTGCAAAGGGATATCCCATGCACTCTACTGCCCTGTGTATGTGAAAAGGGCTTTAGTGTACTCAATTAAGTGAAAATAAATAAGTAAACCTTTAAAAGAATGAAACAAAATGAAGCTTGCAAAGAAATTGAGCATCTTAAAATGCCAGGCACGTTTATCCGCTCCTTTTATTTTATTTCGTGTGTGGATCACATAACCACAGAGGTGGTTCCCCTTCCCTTAACCTCGACAGCCCAACTGGGACAGAAGTGCAAACTATCATCTACCTATCTGGGAGTGGAGTGGTTGGATACAGGGAGATGGAGCATTTGCAGTTAGTAAAGTTCTGATGTCGGTTTTTATTTCCTTTCATTTTTGGATAGATATCGGGAGCCTTTTTTTTTTTTTAAGTACAAATTTTGTTTTCTGTGCAACATTCTGATCATAGTTTCCCATCGCAAAGCTCTTTCCAGATCCTTCCTCCCCATCCACCACCCCGTACTAACCCAGGCCTGCCCTTAGATGTGGTTGATGCATACCCAGGTGAGTCTCCATTGGAGAAAGGACGATATTCCCATCTCCTATGACTGTCAATGGCCGATGACCTAAATGCCAGTGACTTCGGACTTGACTCCATTTTCCCCTCTGAGAACTGGGTTTGGATCTGTTGAACGCAGGCAGGCCCTCGGTTTTGAAACAAACAAACAAACAAACAAACAAACAAACAAACAAACACACCAAAAAATATTTAAAGCAGGCAACAACTGCCTGCACGCCAAGAGACTGTTGACTCCTCTTTGGAGATAGTACGATGTGAAACTTGCTTAATACAGTAGAGTCCACACAACACAAAGGGAACACTTTAACAAATTATGATATGTTTATCTACCTCCTCTTGTTTCTCAGACTAGAGATTTCATCTTCCTCTGTCTCTCGAGTGCTGGTGGCTTTGCTGCTGGTTTGGGGGGGGGGTTGGGATAGGGATAGGAAGAGAAAAGGCTTGAGTGCTGATTTTAAAGCTCTCTCTCTCTCTAAAGCTCTCTCTCTCTAAAGCTCTCTCTCTCTCTCTCCCCCCTCCTTCTCTCTCTCTTTACACACACACACACACACACACACACACACACACACACACACACACACACACTCTGGAGAGGAAGACAGGAACCTATCTAGATGCAACGTGAAGAAGGCCTATGTCAGATGAGTTAATGGCTAGGGAACTGTTAGCTGGCTAGTCTGCCATTTTGTTGCAGTTGCTAGTATTATAAGGACACTTTCTCATTGGTTGTTTCTGCTGTTGCTGCCAGAATTCATTACATATTCTGTTAGGCTCTTCTGTGTGATAACACACTCAGAAACCGAACACTGTAGGAGTCAGTCTAACTGCTTTCTTTGTTGTCTGGATTACACCAATAATCTTGGACCCTGAACTGAACACCCAGCACTTCGCACCCACCCATGTATAAGCTTTTATAACCTGGACCACCAACACTAGAGCGACAGGGCAGACAGAGACTATTTGGAACCGGACTTCCATTTTGAGTTTTTGTTTGTGTTCTTGTTTTTCCTCCTGTCCTGTCCTGTCCTGTCCTGTCTGTCCTGTCTGTCCTCTCTGTCTGTCTGTCTGTCTGTCTGTCTGTCTGTCTGTCTGTAAATCCACACATATAGTTCTTTCCACATCTTATATCTCAAAACAAATAATGCTTGCTGTGATCCTCATTTCATTCAAGGGTACTACTCTCTAGACCAGAGGAGCCCCCTTACAATTCTCCACAGGTAGTGATGACCGGAGTGTTCAGTGCGACTAAGCAGGAATTATATGGTTGCCGCCATTATGCTTGATCTTACCGAAGGTAGGGTTGCGGGGCATGGTTGCCACGATGGCGACCAGTAGACCGTGATTGAGGAGACGGAACAATAATTAACCTACAATTCTCCCTCTCGGTCAACTGTTTCTCTGTCACTCTCTGTCTCTCTTCCCTCCTTCCCTCCCCCGTCTCTCAGACCTGAATGAGCATTGGAACTAAAGTAAATGTACATGTGAAAAGAAGCCAGGTGTGGTGCTGCATGTCTTTGATTGCATCACTTGAGAGGTGAAGGTGGGTAGAACTCTGTGAGCAGGCTGCAGACCTGATCCAGGTACTGATTTCCAGGGCTTTTGTGCAAAGACCCCTGACTCAACTAAAGAAATGAGGAGGAAAATAAAGAAACAGATACAATTAACTTGGAATAAACCAAACAAACTAAGAAAAAGGAAAGGCAGTAATGGAGTGGCCTGGCTTACAGAGGAGGGGCAGACATTTATCTGCCATTGCCTCCTCGGTTGAACACACAAACACACGCATGGGGGAGGGGGAGACAGAGACAGAGAGACAGAGAGACAGAGAGAGGAAGAGAGACAGAGACAGGGAGACAGAGAGAGACAGACAGAGAGAGAGAGACAGACAGACAGAGACAGAGAGACACAGAAAATTCGATCTCTCTCTCTCTCTCTCTCTCTCTCTCTCTCTCTCTCTCTCTCTCTCTCTCATCACAGGCTGAGCTCAGGGACAGTGAGTTCCACACTCACTCAGAGAAAAACTCTGGCTCTCCAGTCACCCTCACCCACACGCCTTCAAAATGATCCATTGTACTATTTTAGATTTATGTCTGAGGAGCCCCTCTCCCTCCGCCTCCTCCTGTTACGTTGTAGAAACGTTTAATCCCAAACAGGGCTTCTCTCCTACCCCTGCCTTGATGATTCTGTTCCTGGATAAAAGATACACAGCTTTATTATCTACAGGAAGCCTTAAATAGCACTAGAAGACCTGGGCAGGCAGATATCTACCCTCTAGTTGTTAGTTTTGGGGGTTTTGTTTGTTTGTTTGTTTGTGTTTTTTTTGTTGTTGTTTTTAATTTTTTAGATTTGTTTTTATTTATCTGAGTATGCTGCAGTTATCTTCAGACACACCAGAAGAGATCAATCAGATCTCATTACAGATGGTTGTGAGCCACCATGTGGTTGCTGGCAATTGAACTCAGGACGTCTGGAAGAGCAGTCAGTGCTCTTAACCGCTGAGCCATCTCAGCCCCTGTTGTTGTTTTTTGTTTTGGTCAAAAACCTGGATTCTCGGGGTTGGGGATTTAGCTCAGTGGTAGAGCGCTGCCTAGCAAGCGAAGGCCCTGGGAAGAGCAAGGTCCCCAGCTCCGGAAAAAAAGAAAGAGGAAGAAAAACAAACAAAACAAACAAAACAAAAAAACCCTCTGGATTCTCAGGAGCTGTGTGGTGTGTCCTCTTATGTTCTGGTGCCCTCTTCTGGCATGCAGACATATAGGAATCAGAGAGAGCCCACATTTTTGTCCAGGAACAAACAAACTGCCAAACTGCCAAACAAACAACAAAGGATTGTAGGTTTTGACTGGCTCTGTAGGTTTCAGAGAAAGGCAGGGCAGACCTCTGTGAGTTTGGGACTAGACTACTCTACCGAGCAAGTTCCAGGGAGGGATTCCACAGGAGCACAGTGGACTGGACAAAATTTTGACTTTGTAATTTTATTTTTTGCCCAATTGGGATTTATGATTTGATTGTCACAAAACTTATACCTTTCATTTTATTTTATTTTCAGCCAAAATTTCATTTTCAGTTTCACTTCGATTTAACTTTTAATTTCTTGTCGCGCTTATGTTCGGATCGAGTTAATTCTCTGGGGAGCTGTGCCCTTGCCACTGGTGCTGGCAGAAGGGGATCCCGAGTCAGGTTCTGTGTGGTGGGCTGTGTAACAGAGGAAAAAAAATGAAATTAAGAACATATATAAATCTATGGATTTGTATAAGGAGAAACGTATGGTATGGTGGGAAGATGTAAGGGAGAGAAAAATAAAAAATAGATAGATAGATAGATAGATAGATAGATAGATAGATAGATAGATAGATAGATAGAGTGATTCATGCTCCCAGCCTCCTATGTACAGAGTTCCCCGAGGCGTTTTTACTCGCCAAATAAAGACTGCGGTGTTTCCCAACACACCATGTGAATGTCCGTGGCTGTCGAAATTATTTCATTTATGTTTTTCACGTTTGTCGTCCGTGTCACTTCAAGGCCATTGTGACTTCAGTCTTGTTATTGATTCATATATGCTTTCTATTTCTTTTCATTTTTCAAAACCTTTTTGTCTAAATTGTATTTGTCATTCACCTTGATTTAAACATTTATTAAAGTCCAGTTTGCCATTTATTCGTATTTACTCGTATTTTATTATTATTTTATAAATTTATTCCATCATTTCGTTTCAGTCGTCTATATTTGCCCTTCATCTCGTTCCCGCTTTTCTTTTTTTCTTTTTTCTTTTTCTTTTTCAGAGCTGGGGACTGAATCCAGGGCCTTGCATTTGCTCAAGCACTCTACCACAGGCTAAATCCCCAAAGTCGTTCCCACTTTATGTCTGTTAACATTTAATTGTTTTATCTCCCTTGTCCTTCTGTGTCCCTCGTCTTAATTTCTGCTTTATTGTTTTCTTTTTTTTTAAATTTATTTATTTAACGCATGTGAGTACACTGTAGCTGTCTTCAGACACACCAGAAGGGCATCAGGTCTCATTACAGATGGTTGTGAGCCACCATGTGGTTGCTGGGATTTGAACTCAGGACCTCTGGGGAGCGGTCAGTGCTCTTAACCGCTGAGCCATCTCTCCATCCCATCTGTTTTATTGTTTACATCGCACTTACTCTGTTTTTATGGCGATCTATTAACTTTTTCCATGTCAGTCGTCGGTATCTGTTGATCACCTTGATTTTTTTTTTCTTTTTTCTTTTTTTTCGGAGCTGGGGGACCAACCCAGGGCCTTACTCTTGCTAGGCAAGCGCTCTACCACTGAGCTAAATCCCCAACCCCGCCTTGATTTTTGTTTTATTGTTTATTCACATTGACTCTTTATTCATTATTATTTTTAAGTAAAATAAAATAAATAAAATTTAAATATGGTAAAAATATTTGTTAAACAGATATTAAGGGAGGTCTACAGCAGATTTTTAAACTAACGGGCACACACACACACACACACACACACACACACACACACACACACACACACAAATTTCTCCCAGAGGTCCTGAGTTCAATTACCAGCAACCACAAGGTGGCTGACAACCATCTGTAATGGGATCTGATGCTCTCTTCTGGTGTGTCTGAAAATAGCTACAGTGTACTCTTACGCATAAATAAAATAAATAAATCTTTAAAAAATAAAATAAAATATGAGGTTGGCTCTCTTTGCTCCTCTCTTTGCTCTTTGCTCTTCCTCTCTTCCCCTCTTCCCCTTTGTCCCTTCTCTCCCCATTCCCCTCCCAAATTCTCTCCACGTGCTCATGACTGGCCTTTACTCTCTTCTTCTACCTTTCTTCTCTCATTAAACCTCTCCGTGGAGGGGAGGGTGTGTGTGTGAGTGGGGGGAGGGGGAATGAGGTTGACCAGTCTTCCTGTGTAACAGAGGTTTAAAGGAGGCTGTGTCGACAAAACGTTTTTTTGTGGTTTTATTCTCTCTCTCTCTCTCTCTCTCTCTCTCTCTCTCTCTCTCTCTCTCTCTCTCTCTCTCTCTCTAATCAACTCGGAAGTCGATCTGCTGTCCCTTTTATTAAAAGCCAAAGTATTAAGTGGCGAGCCGATGTTTCAACTTTCACCATTCTGTTCCTTTCACCAAAGAGGGTTCTTTGGCTTTTCCTTTCCTTTTTGAAACAAAACGAAAGGAGGAGCTCGACAGTTGCTAGCTTCCCTGTTCCTTTTCCCTCTTCCACGGTATGCTCGATGAAATAAAGTAAATAAATGAAGTTTCTAGTTATGTATTTGTTTGGGAGACCCGAACTCTCTCTCAAGAGAGAGTTGCATCTTCCCGCTGCCGCCCCCCCCCCCCACACACACACAAGGCCTCCTCCCTGTATGTGGGGGGGAGGGGAGAGTGGACAGGAGCTAGCTGAGAGGGGGTGGGGTGGGGCGGGGCTAGGAGAATATGCAGGTTCCTGAAGTCAGTCGGGGAAGTACTGCTGCTGCCCTAGCACGCTTCAGTGCCTCTTTAGAGTTTAGAGTTTTCTAAAGTTTTCTGCCTGAAATCAGCAGTGTTGATTTCACTGTGAAATGATGTCAATCTCTCGCTGTCCTGTCAGGGCTCCGGCTCCTGGCAAATGTCTGACTGAAGGAAACCAGTTAGACTCACACCCAGCTGTTTGGAAATGGTAATGGAGTTGATAGCACACCCTGGGGGAAGAGGCAGACTCCCTTTTTGCTCACTCTCAATTCCCAGCCTCGCCCTGCCAGCTCGGGGATTTCTAAGTAAGGGTGAATCTGGACCATATATGTACAGGGTTTGGCGTTTCTGATTCATGTTTAATGTTTAGTTAAATAAAGCTTGTCAAGGGCTGGAGAGATGGCTCCGAGGTTAAGAGCACTCACCGCTCTGCTCTTCCAGAGGTCCTGAGTTCGATTCCACAGAAACCACATGGTGGCTCACAACCCTCTGCAAAGGGATATCCCATGCACTCTACTGCCCTGTGTATGTGAAAAGGGCTTTAGTGTACTCAATGTAAGTGAAAATAAATAAGTAAACCTTTAAAAGAATGAAACAAAATGAAGCTTGCAAAGAAATTGAGCATCTTAAAATGCCAGGCACGTTTATCCGCTCCTTTTATTTTATTTCGTGTGTGGATCACATAACCACAGAGGTGGTTCCCCTTCCCTTAACCTCGACAGCCCAACTGGGACAGAAGTGCAAACTATCATCTACCTATCTGGGAGTGGAGTGGTTGGATACAGGGAGATGGAGCATTTGCAGTTAGTAAAGTTCTGATGTCGGTTTTTATTTCCTTTCATTTTTGGATAGATATCGGGAGCCTTTTTTTTTTAAGTACAAATTTTGTTTTCTGTGCACATTCTGATCATAGTTTCCCATCGCAAAGCTCTTTCCAGATCCTTCCTCCCCATCCACCACCCCGTACTAACCCAGGCCTGCCCTTAGATGTGGTTGATGCATACCCAGGTGAGTCTCCATTGGAGAAAGGACGATATTCCCATCTCCTATGACTGTCAATGGCCGATGACCTAAATGCCAGTGACTTCGGACTTGACTCCATTTTCCCTCTGAGAACTGGGTTTGGATCTGTTGAACGCAGGCAGGCCCTCGGTTTTGAAACAAACAAACAAACAAACAAACAAACAAACAAACAAACACACCAAAAAATATTTAAAGCAGGCAACAACTGCCTGCACGCCAAGAGACTGTTGACTCCTCTTTGGAGATAGTACGATGTGAAACTTGTAATACAGTAGAGTCCACACAACACAAAGGGAACACTTTAACAAATTATGAAGGAGAGGGGGGGGTATGTTTATCTACCTCCTCTTGTTTCTCAGACTAGAGATTTCATCTTCCTCTGTCTCTCGAGTGCTGGTGGCTTTGCTGCTGGTTTGGGGGGTTGGGATAGGGATAGGAAGAGAAAAGGCTTGAGTGCTGATTTTAAAGCTCTCTCTCTCTCTAAAGCTCTCTCTCTCTAAAGCTCTCTCTCTCTCTCCCCCCCTCCTTCTCTCTCTCTTTACACACACACACACACACACACACACACACACACACACACACACACACACACACTGGAGAGGAAGACAGGAAGACCCATCTAGATGCAACGTGAAGAAGGCCTATGTCAGATGAGTTAATGGCTAGGGAACTGTTAGCTGGCTAGTCTGCCATTTGTTGCAGTTGCTAGTATTATAAGGACACTTTCTCATTGGTTGTTTCTGCTGTTGCTGCCAGAATTCATTACATATTCTGTTAGGCTCTTCTGTGTGATAACACACTCAGAAACCGAACACTGTAGGAGTCAGTCTAACTGCTTTCTTTGTTGTCTAGTTACCCGCAATAATCTTGGACCTGAACTGAACACCCAGCAGCACTTCCCGCACCCACCCATGTATAGCTTTTATAACCTGGACCACCAACACTAGAGCGACAGGGCAGACAGAGACTATTTGGAACCGGACTTCCATTTTGAGTTTTTGTTTGTGTTCTTGTTTTTTTCTCCTGTCCTGTCCTGTCCTGTCCTGTCCTGTCCTGTCCTGTCCTCTCTGTCTGTCTGTCTGTCTGTCTGTCTGTCTGTCTGTCTGTAAATCCACACATATAGTTCTTTCCACATCTTATATCTCAAAACAAATAATGCTTGCTGTGATCCTCATTTCATTCAAGGGTACTACTCTCTAGACCAGAGGAGCCCCCTTACAATTCTCCACAGGTAGTGATGACCGGAGTGTTCAGTGCGACTAAGCAGGAGATTATATGGTTGCCGCCATTATGCTTGATCTTACCGAAGGTAGGGTTGCGGGGCATGGTTGCCACGATGGCGACCAGTAGACCGTGATTGAGGAGACGGAACAATAATTAACCTACAATTCTCCCTCTCGGTCAACTGTTTCTCTGTCACTCTCTGTCTCTCTTCCCTCCTTCCCTCCCCCGTCTCTCAGACCTGAATGAGCATTGGAACTAAAGTAAATGTACATGTGAAAAGAAGCCAGGTGTGGTGCTGCATGTCTTTGATTGCATCACTTGAGAGGTGAAGGTGGGTAGAACTCTGTGAGCAGGCTGCAGACCTGATCCAGGTACTGATTTCCAGGGCTTTTGTGCAAAGACCCTGACTCAACTAAAGAAATGAGGAGGAAAATAAAGAAACAGATACAATTAACTTGGAATAAACCAAACAAACTAAGAAAAAGGAAAGGCAGTAATGGAGTGGCCTGGCTTACAGAGGAGGGGCAGACATTTATCTGCCATTGCCTCCCTCGGTTGAACACACAAACACACGCATGGGGGAGGGAGGAGAGACAGAGACAGAGAGAGACAGAGAGACAGAGAGAGGAAGAGAGACAGAGACAGGGAGACAGAGAGAGAGACAGACACAGAGAGAGAGAGAGACAGACAGACAGAGACAGAGAGACACAGAAAATTCGATCTCTCTCTCTCTCTCTCTCTCTCTCTCTCTCTCTCTCTCTCTCTCTCATCACAGGCTGAGCTCAGGGACAGTGAGTTCCACACTCACTCAGAGAAAACTCTGTCTCCAGTCACCCTCACCCACGCCTTCAAAATGATCCATTGTACTATTTTAGATTTATGTCTGAGGAGCCCCTCTCCCTCCGCCTCCTCCTGTTACGTTGTAGAAACGTTTAATCCCAAACAGGGCTTCTCTCCTACCCTGCCTTGATGATTCTGTTCCTGGATAAAAGATACACAAGCTTTATTATCTACAGGAAGCCTTAAATAGCACTAGAAGACCTGGGCAGGCAGATATCTACCCTCTAGGTTGTTAGTTTTGGGGGTTTTGTTTGTTTGTTTGTTTTTGTGTTTTTTGTTGTTGTTTTTAATTTTTTTAGATTTGTTTTTTATTTATCTGAGTATGCTGCAGTTATCTTCAGACACACCAGAAGAGATCAATCAGATCTCATTACAGATGGTTGTGAGCCACCATGTGGTTGCTGGCAATTGAACTCAGGACGTCTGGAAGAGCAGTCAGTGCTCTTAACCGCTGAGCCATCTCTCCAGCCCCTGTTGTTGTTTTTTGTTTTGGTCAAAAACCTGGATTCTCGGGGTTGGGGATTTAGCTCAGTGGTAGAGCGCTTGCCTAGCAAGCGCAAGGCCCTGGGAAGAGCAAGGTCCCCAGCTCCGGAAAAAAAGAAAAGAGGAAGAAAAAACAAACAAAACAAACAAAACAAAAAAAAACCCTCTGGATTCTCAGGAGCTGTGTGGTGTGTCCTCTTATGTTCTGGTGCCCTCTTCTGGCATGCAGACATATAGGAATCAGAGAGAGCCCACATTTTTGTCCAGGAACAAACAAACTGCCAAACTGCCAAACAAACAACAAAGGATTGTAGGTTTTGACTGGCTCTGTAGGTTTCAGAGAAAGGCAGGGCAGACCTCTGTGAGTTTGGGACTAGACTACTCTACCGAGCAAGTTCCAGGGAGGGATTCCACAGAGACACAGTGGACTGGACAAAATTTTGACTTTGTAATTTTATTTTTTGCCCAATTGGGATTTATGATTTGATTGTCACAAAACTTATACCTTTCATTTTATTTTATTTTCGGCCAAATTTCATTTTCAGTTTCACTTCCGATTTAACTTTTAATTTCTTGTCGCGCTTATGTTCGGATCGAGTTAATTCTCTGGGGAGCTGTGCCCTTGCCACTGGTGCTGGCAGAAGGGATCCCGAGATCTAGAGGTTCTGTGTGGTGGGCTGTGTGGCAGAGGAAAAAAATGAAATTAAGAACATATATAAATCTATGGATTTGTATAAGGAGAAACGTATGGTATGGTGGGAAGATGTAAGGAGAGAAAAATAAAAAATAGATAGATAGATAGATAGATAGATAGATAGATAGATAGATAGATAGATAGAGTGATTCATGCTCCCAGCCTCCTATGTACAGAGTTCCCCGAGGCGTTTTTACTGCCAAATAAAGACTGCGGTGTTTCCCAACACACCATGTGAATGTCCGTGGCTGTCGAAATTATTTCATTTATGTTTTTCACGTTTGTCGTCCGTGTCACTTCAAGGCCATTGTGACTTCAGTCTTGTTATTGATTCATATATGCTTTCTATTTCTTTTTCATTTTTTTTCAAAACCTTTTTGTCTAAATTGTATTTGTCATTCACCTTGATTTAAACATTTATTAAAGTCCAGTTTGCCATTTATTCGTATTTACTCGTATTTTATTATTTTATAAATTTATTCCATCATTTCGTTTCAGTCGTCTATATTTGCCCTTCATCTCGTTCCCGCTTTTCTTTTTTTTTTCTTTTTCTTTTTTCTTTTTTCAGAGCTGGGGACTGAATCCAGGGCCTTGCATTTGCTAGGCAAGCACTCTACCACAGAGCTAAATCCCCAACCCCGTCGTTCCCACTTTATGTCTGTTAACATTTAATTGTTTTATCTCCCTTGTCCTTCTGTGTCCCCTCGTCTTAATTTCTGCTTTATTGTTTTCTTTTTTTTTTAAATTTATTTATTTAACGCATGTGAGTACACTGTAGCTGTCTTCAGACACACCAGAAGAGGGCATCAGGTCTCATTACAGATGGTTGTGAGCCACCATGTGGTTGCTGGGATTTGAACTCAGGACCTCTGGGAGAGCGGTCAGTGCTCTTAACCGCTGAGCCATCTCTCCATCCCATCTGTTTTATTGTTTACATCGCACTTACTCTGTTTTTATGGCGATCTATTAACTTTTCCATGTCAGTCGTCGGTATCTGTTGATCCTTGATTTTTTTTTTTTTTTTTTCTTTTTCGGAGCTGGGGGACCGAACCCAGGGCCTTACTCTTGCTAGGCAAGCGCTCTACCACTGAGCTAAATCCCCAACCCCGATCACCTTGATTTTGTTTTATTGTTTATTCACATTGACTCTTTATTCATTATTATTTTTAAGTAAAATAAAATAAATAAAATTTAAATATGGTAAAAATATTTGTTAAACAGATATTAAAGGGAGGTCTACAGCAGATTTTTAAACTAACGGGCACACACACACACACACACACACACACACACACACACACACACACACACAAATTTCTCCCAGAGGTCCTGAGTTCAATTACCAGCAACCACATGGTGGCTCACAACCATCTGTAATAGGATCTGATGCTCTCTTCTGGTGTGTCTGAAAATAGCTACAGTGTACTCTTACGCATAAATAAAATAAATAAATCTTTAAAAAAATAAAATAAAATATGAGGTTGGCTCTCTTTGCTCCTCTCTTTGCTCTTTTGCTCTTCCTCTCTTCCCTCTTCCCCTTTGTCCCTTCTCTCCCCATTCCCCTCCCAAATTCTCTCCACGTGCTCATGACTGGCCTTTACTCTCTTCTTCTACCTTTCTTCTCTCATTAAACCTCTCCGTGGAGGGGAGGGGTGTGTGTGTGAGTGGGGGGAGGGGAATGAGGTTGACCAGTCTTCCTGTGTGTAACAGAGGTTTAAAAGGAGGCTGGTCGACAAAACGTTTTTTTGTGGTTTTTATTCTCTCTCTCTCTCTCTCTCTCTCTCTCTCTCTCTCTCTCTCTCTTTCTCTCTCTCTTAATCAACTCGGAAGTCGATCTGCTGTCCCTTTTATTAAAAGCCAAAGTATTAAGTGGCGAGCCGATGTTTCAACTTTCACCATTCTGTTCCTTTCACCAAAAAGAGGGGGTTCTTTGGCTTTTCCTTTCCTTTTTGAAACAAAACGAAAGGAGGAGCTCGACCAGTTGGCCTAGCTTCCCTGTTCCTTTTCCCTCTTCCACGGTATGCTCGATGAAATAAAGTAAATAAATGAAGTTTCTAGTTATGTATTTGTTTGGGAGACCCGAACTCTCCTCAAGAGAGAGTTGCATCTTCCCGCTGCCGCCCCCCCCCCCACACACACACAAGGCCTCCTCCCTGTATGTGGGGGGAGGGGAGGGGTGGACAGGAGCTAGCTGAGAGGGGGTGGGGTGGGGCGGGGCTGGAGAATATGCAGGTTCCTGAAGGTCAGTCGGGGAAGTACTGCTGCTGCCCTAGCACGCTTCAGTGCCTCTTTAGAGTTTAGAGTTTTCTAAAGTTTTCTGCCTGAAATCAGCGAGTGATGATTTCACTGTGAAATGATGTCTGATCATCGCTCTCGCTGTCCTGTCAGGGCTCCGGCTCCTGGCAAATGTCTGACTGAAGGAAACCTTAGTTAGACTCACACCCAGCTGTTTGGAAATGGTAATGGAGTTGATAGCACACCCTGGGGGAAAGAGGCAGACTCCTTTTTGCTCACTCTCAATTCCCAGCCTCGCCCTGCCAGCTCGGGGATTTCTAAGTAAGGGTGAATCTGGACCATATATGTACAGGGTTTGGCGTTTCTGATTCATGTTTAATGTTTAGTTAAATAAAGCTTGTCAAGGGCTGGAGAGATGGCTCTCCACAGAGGTGGTTCCCCTTTTCTTAACCCGACTGGGACAGAAGTGCAAACTATCATCTACCTATCTGGGAGTGGAGTGGTTGGATACAGGGAGATGGAGCATTTGCAGTTAGTAAAGTTCTGCTGTCGGTTTTGTTTTGTTTTGTTTTGTTTTGTTTTGTTTTGTTTCCTTTCATTTTTGGATAGATTTTTTGGATAGCCTTTTTTTTTCTTTTTAAATACAAATTTTGTTTTCTGTGCAACATTCTGATCATAGTTTCCCATCGCAAAGCTCTTCCAGATCCTTCCTCCCCATCCACCACCCCGTACTAACCCAGGCCTGCCCTTAGATGTGGTTGATGCATACCCAGGTGAGTCTCCATTGGAGAAAGGACGATATTCCCATCTCCTATGACTGTCAATGGCAGATGACTTAAATGCCAGTGACTTCGGACTTGACTCCATTTTCCCTCTGAGAACTGGGTTTGGATCTGTTGAACGAGGCAGGCCCTCGGTTTTGAAACAAACAAACAAACAAACAAACAAACAAACAAACAAACACACCAAAAAATATTTAAAGCAGGCAACAACTGTCTGCACGCCAAGAGACTGTTGACTCCTCTTTGGAGCTAGTACGATGTGAAACTTGCTTAATAAAGTAGAGTCCACACAACACAAAGGGAACACTTTAACAAATTATGAAGGAGAGAGGGGGGTATGTTTATCTACCTCCTCTTGTTTCTCAGACCAGAGATTTCATCTTCCTCTGTCTCTCGAGTGCTGGTGGCTTTGCTGCTGGTTTGGGGGGGGATTGGGATAGGGATAGGAAGAGAAAAGGCTTGAGTGCTGATTTTAAAGCTCTCTCTCTCTCTCAAGCTCTCTCTCTCTAAAGCTCTCTCTCTCTCTCCCCCCCTCCTTCTCTCTCTCTCTTTACACACACACACACACACACACACACACACACACACACACACACTCACTCACTTCCTAGGATGAAAGAAAAGAAATGAAAAGGAAGGCACCCATGGTGATGCATGACTTTGATCTCACTTTGGTCTCAGCACTGGAGAGGAAGATAGGAAGACCTATCTAGATGCAGCGTGAAGAAGGCCTATGTCAGATGAGTTAATGGCTAGGGAACTGTTAGCTGGCTAGTCTGCCATTTTGTTGCAGTTGCTAATATTATAAGGACACTTTCTCATTGGTTGTTTCTGCTGTTGCTGCCAGAATTCATTACATATTCTGTTAGGCTCTTCTGTGTGATAACACACTCAGAAACCGAACACTGTAGGAGTCAGTCTAACTGCTTTCTTTGTTGTCTAGTTACCCGCAATAATCTTGGACCTGAACTGAACACCCAGCAGCACTTCCCGCACCCACCCATGTATAAGCTTTTATAACCTGGACCACCAACACTAGAGCGACAGGGCAGACAGAGACTATTTGGAACCGGACTTCCATTTTGAGTTTTTGTTTGTGTTCTTGTTTTTTTCTCCTGTCCTGTCCTGTCCTGTCCTGTCCTGTCCTGTCCTGTCCTGTCCTCTCTGTCTGTCTGTCTGTCTGTCTGTCTGTCTGTCTGTCTGTCTGTAAATCCACACATATAGTTCTTTCCACATCTTATATCTCAAAACAAATAATGCTTGCTGTGATCCTCATTTCATTCAAGGGTACTACTCTCTAGACCAGAGGAGCCCCCTTACAATTCTCCACAGGTAGTGATGACCGGAGTGTTCAGTGCGACTAAGCAGGAATTATATGGTTGCCGCCATTATGCTTGATCTTACCGAAGGTAGGGTTGCGGGCATGGTTGCCACGATGGCGACCAGTAGACCGTGATTGAGGAGACGGAACAATAATTAACCTACAATTCTCCCTCTCTGTCAACTGTTTCTCTGTCACTCTCTGTCTCTCTTCCCTCTTTCCCTCCCCCGTCTCTCAGACCTGAATGCCTCCTCTGTTGAACACACAAACACACGCGCCGAGAGAGCGAGAGAGCGAGAGAGCGAGAGAGCGAGAGAGCGAGAGAGCGAGAGAGCGAGAGAGCGAGAGCGAGAGAGCGAGAGAGAGAGAGAGAGAGAGAGAGAGATCTGTTAATCTGTTTGTCTCCTCCCCTAGTTTTTCAGACAGGGTTTCTTTATGAAAAGAAAGAAACTGGTAGCTGTAGGCTGGTAGCTGCTGGCTGTTAAAGGTCTAGGTAAAACAATGTGATGGCCTAAGAGGAAAATAAAGAAACAGATACAATTAACTGTTAAGGCCTAGATGCCGTGTGAATGAGGCCTACATCAGATTGGTTAAGATAACTGTCACCTGGCTAGCCTGCCATTTTAATATTGCAAGGACGCCTTCTCATAGGTTGTTTCTGCTGTCACTGCCAGAGTTCATTACATATTCTGTTAGGTTCTGTATGACACACACTCAGAAACCAAACATTGTAGAATCCAGTGTGTCCTTGAGTGCGTGTCTACAATGCGTGCGTGCGTGCGTGCGTCTGTGCATGCGTGTGTCCATGGCCATGCTAGAGCCCACTCAGATTTGTGTTTCAGAGATCTTTACTTATTTATTTTTCCTGCCTTGGCTTGTGTGAGCACTAAGTCACCACACTTCCCGAAAAACAAAATGAAACAAAACAAAACAAAATCCACCAACAAATGGACCAAACCCAAACCCCAAGCCAGACAAACAAATATTCCTGCCTGCCTGTCTGTCTATCAGGGCTACAACAGAGAGAAGTGGAATCTTGAATGAACAAAACTAGAATACCTAAGTCTGCCTGTTTCCCCTCTTCCCACCCTCCCCTGCCCCCCAGCCCATCCCCTAGAGCTGGTCTAGCATGTTCTCTGACCCTGGGGGTGCGGTGAACCGGCCTGCCTTGCTAAACTCTGTAGTGTATAAACTTGGTAACTCTAGAAAGCAGGAGCTGAAAATGTGCAGATAAGGTGGTGGTCGAGCTGTGTGTGTGTTGGTGTGGGAGGGAGACTGCTTCGGTAACTGCTGCTTTTCAATGTCCGGCTGAAACTCTGTGCTTATGATGTATCTTTTGGTTTATTCGATTTTACTTACTGTCTATTGGGTTTGCATTTGATTTTTATTGATTTTATTGATATTTATGTTTAACTATTTTGACCTGGCTAAATGACTGACTGACTGACTGACTGACTGACTAAGTCTACCTGGCATACAGGAGGAATTCAAGGACGAATGATTGTTTAAGTATGACAAAAATAAGTAAGTAAGTAAGTAAGCAAGTAAGTAAGTAAGTAAGTAAGTAAGGGGGTTGGGGATTAGCTCAGTGGTAGAGCGCTTGCCTAGCAAGTGCAAGGCCCTGGGTTCTGTCCCCAGCTCCGAAAAAAAGAAAAAAGAAAAAGTAAGTAAGTAAGTAGTAAGTAAGTAAGTAAGTAAATAAATAAATAAATAAATAAATAAATAAATAAATAAATACGATCATTTAGAAGTAATATAGGCAGAAAGGAGAACATGTGGCTGTGGATGGTCTGAGGCTTCTGGCTGCTTTTGGGTGCCTTCACCTTTCTGCACGTGCAAACTGAGTTTAATTAAGTTCTGTTTCCCTAGAGGCTGGGAAAGGGAGAAACAGAAGTGACCTGGAACATCAGGGCTAATGGCCGGCTGCTTCCATCTTGGTGAGGTCGGGTGTCAGCCAAGCTGGCTGCCAACCATCCACAGTTGAATCCAAAGTGCCCAAATGGGACACTATAACAAATCATGTATACAGATTTGTGTATATAGAAAACATTTTCCTTTCTCTTCTTTTCTTTTCTTGAGAAATTCAGCTGGTCCTGATGTCTTTCCCTCGGTGTGTCCCTCTGTCATCTCTCTCTCTCTGTCTCTTTGTCTTACTGTCTCTGTCTGTCTCTGTCTGTCTCTGTCTCTGTCTCTGTCTCTGTCTCTGTCTCTCTCTCTCTCTCTCTCTCTCTGTGTGTGTGTGTGTGTGTGTGTGTGTGTGTTCCTGTAATCTCAGCAGCACTACTCATCCAATCGATTTTCCTCTCCCCTTGTCTCCTTCACATGGCTATTACCCCACCTTAAACAGCACTAGAAGAGCCTGGCAGGCAGATATCTACCCTCTATGCTGTCAGAATTTTTTTTTTTTTTTTTTTTTTTTAAAGTCAAAACCTGGATTCTCAGGAGCCATGTGGTGTGTCCTCCTAGGTTCTGGTGCCCTCTTCTGGCATGCAGACATATAGTCAGCAGAGAGAGCTGTGTGGGTGGCCGAGGCAGGCAGAGTGGACCTCTGTGAGCTTGAGGCTAGATAAGTCTACGGAGCAAGTTCCATGACTGCCTGGGCTATACCAAAAGAAACGTACCTTGAGGCAAAACAAAACAAAGCAGAAAAGGTTCTGCTTTTATTTTACAGACATGTGTTCTCTCTAGTCCTATTGACTATAGAAGTTTGATCATGAAGTCACATTGATTTTTATTACAGAGTTTATTTGTGTGTGTGTGTGTGTGAGAGAGAGAGAGAGAGAGAGAGAGAGAGAGAGTTTTTTCTTTAATCTTCAAACATATTTTTTATTGTTTATTTATTTTATGAGCACACTGTCACTGTCTTCAACACACAAGGAGAGGATTCCATTACAGATGGTTGTGAGCCACCATGTGGTTGCTGGGATTTGAACTAAGGATCTCTGGAAGAGCAGTCAGTGCTCTTCACCGCTGAGTCGTCTCTCCAGCCCTGAAACAATATCTTGAATAAACAATAACAAAAACACTAAAACTAAGTCTGCCAGTTTTCCTCTTTCTTTCTCTCTCTCTCTCTCTCTCTCCCTCTCCCTCCCTCCCTCCCTCCCTTCCTTCTTTCTTCCTTTCTTTCTTTTTCTTCAGATAGGATTTCTTAGTGAATGATATTTATGTTGATATAAATTTTTTACGTACTTTTGACTGGCTAACTAACTAGCTAAGTCTGCCTGTCCTAAAGAAGGAGTTCCCCTGCCACAACTAAATACGTGCATAGAAAAAAAATATATAATTATTAACTTGGGATGAAACTAATGTAACAAGCAAGCAAACAAACGCACAAACAAACAAAGTAGGGATGGTGGTGCTGGGTGCCTGGTATATGGGAGATGGGAGACCTGTGGTCTAGAGCGTCCAGAGCTCTGGCCTCCATACTCTGGACTGCATTCTCTCTAGCAATCTTCCCAAAGTGGCTGTATTTAACCATGTTTTTATTTTTTAAATTGGCTCTCTCTCTCTCTCTCTCTCTCTCTCTCTCTCTCTCTCTCTCTCTCTCTTTCTCCCTCCCTCCCTCCCTCCCTCCCTCCCTCCCCCCACCACACACACAGAGGCACGTGTGAACAAGGGAATGCAAATGCACAAAATAAGTATGTTTTGATCAGAGTGAAAACAAATCACGGGAATTTAACCATTCCACCATCATTCCACCATTCTTTTAATTTACTCTCTGTGTTTAGTCTTCCAAAGAGGGTGGCAGGTGTGTGGTTTGGTGAGTGCCGGCTGGCGGTGGCAGCGAGGAACAGAGAACAACAACAACCCCCCTCCCCCCATCGGGATCGGTGGAGGGTTTTAAAATGAGTGAGCCATTTAAAAATGGTGTGGAACTGAGGTCGCCGCCACCCTCCCCTCACGCCGGAGTTTGGACGCTCCCTTTTCCTAACTGTGCCTGTTCCTTGCTAATTGTTAACCGATTCGAGAGTGCATGTCCTTTCACTTAGAGGTGGCCTGTTTCACCGCTCCGTCCTACTTTCCTTTTCTGGGTGCCTGAGGGGGTTGGCCCCGAGTCATCCCGCGTTCACTGTGTTCCGGCGGGACAACCGGGACCGTTTGTGCCATTCGGGAGAAGTGGTGGGTACCTGCCCTGTTGTGCGTGGGTGAGTGTCCCCTGAGCTAGGGAGGTCACTCTGGAGAGACGGAATGAGTGTGTGTGGCGGCGGCGGCGCGTGACAGTCTGTATTGGTTTGCTTGATCGAGATCGCTGTCGGGCGACACCTAGTGGCGACAAGTTTCCGCAACGCTCCTGTCCCCCGGTTGGTGACAAAGGACGGGGAAGTGCCTGTGGTGAGCCGGCCAGGGTGAGAGGGTGACAGGCAAGCAGGCGGGTGCGCGACGGAGACGCCGTCCTGTCTGGGGACCATCTCTAGCTAGGAGGTTGTACCTGGAGAACTTCCAGGGGAGGAGGGTGGCTGTGCGACCTATTGGGACACAAGGAGGGTTGGTGGCAGCTGGATGAGGTCGACCAGAAGGCTTGGGCCCCGTCCCGGATTTTTTTTTTCCAATTTTTTTTTTAAATTTTTTATTTTATTTTATTTTATTTTTTTATTTCTTCCCTCCTCTCCGGTCCCAGCCAGCGGGACCATAGACACTTTTGAGGCCGAGAGGGTGCTGTGTCCCCGGCCTCCGAGCCGAGGTGGCCCGGCTAGGGGGCGCCACGGAGTTTTTTTTTTTTTTTTTTCCAGGAGTCCCTTCGGTCCCAGCCAGCGGGACCATAGACACTTTTGAGGCCGAGAGGGTGCTGTGTCCCCGGCCTCCGAGCCGAGGTGGCCCGGCTAGGGGGCGCCACGGAGTTTTTTTTTTCTTTCCAGGAGTCCCTTCGGTCCCTGATAGCGGGAGCCTGGACCTCTGAGGCCGAGAGGGTGCTGTGTCCCCGGCCTCCGAGCCGAGGTGGCCCGGCTAGGGGGCGCCACGGAGTTTTTTTTTTTTTTCTTTTCCAGGAGTCCCTTCCGGTCCCTGATAGCGGGAGCCTGGACCTCTGAGGCCGAGAGGGTGCTGTGTCCCCGGCCTCCGAGCCGAGGTGGCCCGGCTAGGGGGCGCCACGGAGTTTTTTTTTTTTTTTTTTTTTCCAGGAGTCCCTTCGGTCCCTGATAGCGGGAGCCTGGACCTCTGAGGCCGAGAGGGTGCTGTGTCCCCGGCCTCCGAGCCGAGGTGGCCCGGCTAGGGGGCGCCACGGAGTTTTTTTTTTTTTTTTCTTTTCCAGGAGTCCCTTCGGTCCCTGATAGCGGGAGCCTGGACCTCTGAGGCCGAGAGGGTGCTGTGTCCCCGGCCTCCGAGCCGAGGTGGCCCGGCTAGGGGGCGCCACGGAGTTTTTTTTTTTTTTTTTTCTTTTCCAGGAGTCCCTTCGGTCCCTGATAGCGGGAGCCTGGACCTCTGAGGCCGAGAGGGTGCTGTGTCCCCGGCCTCCGAGCCGAGGTGGCCCGGCTAGGGGGCGCCACGGAGTTTTTTTTTTTTTTTTCTTTTCCAGGAGTCCCTTCGGTCCCTGATAGCGGGAGCCTGGACCTCTGAGGCCGAGAGGGTGCTGTGTCCCCGGCCTCCGAGCCGAGGTGGCCCGGCTAGGTGGCGCCACGGATTTTTTCTTTTCCAGGAGTCCCTTCGGTCCCTGATAGCGGGAGCCTGGACCTCTGAGGCCGAGAGGGTGCTGTGTCCCCGGCCTCCGAGCCGAGGTGGCCCGGCTAGGGGGCGCCACGGAGTTTTTTTTTTTTTTTTCTTTTCCAGGAGTCCCTTCGGTCCCTGATAGCGGGAGCCTGGACCTCTGAGGCCGAGAGGGTGCTGTGTCCCCGGCCTCCGAGCCGAGGTGGCCCGGCTAGGGGGCGCCACGGAGTTTTTTTTTTTTTTCTTTTCCAGGAGTCCCTTCGGTCCCTGATATGGGAGCCTGGACCTCTGAGGCCGAGAGGGTGCTGTGTCCCCGGCCTCCGAGCCGAGGTGGCCCGGCCAGGTGGCGCCACGGATTTTTTTCTTTTCCAGGAGTCCCTTCGGTCCCTGATAGCGGGAGCCTGGACCTCTGAGGCCGAGGGGGTGCTGTGTCCCCGGCCTCCAGCCGAGGTGTCCCGGCCAGGGGCGCCTCCGAGACTTTATTTTTTCCAGGATCCTCCCCGGTCCCTGCCAGCGGGAGCATGGACTTCTGAGGCCGAGGGGAAGCTGTGTTCCAGGCTATCTACCATGGCCTCCTCGGTCTGTGAGCACTCAGGGTTCTAAGGTCGACCAGTTGTTCCTTTGCGGTCCGGTTCTCTTTCTACATGGGGACCTCTTGGGGACACGTCACCGAACATGACTTCCAGACGTTCCGTGTGGCCTGTCATGTTTATCCCTGTGTCTTTTACACTTTTCATCTTTGCTATCTGTCCTTATTGTACCTGGAGATATATGCTGACACGCTGTCCTTTTGACTCTTTTTGTCATTAAAGGACGTTGGAAGAGGCTTGCACCAAGGCTGTTTGCTTGTCCAGCCCTAGCTCTTTTCTTCTGCGCATGGGCCTCTTCGATGCTTGAAGCTTAGCGTCCCCCCCATGAGTACGCGCTTCCTGCTTTCCCGTGCTTGCTTGCCTGTGCTCTCTGGGGCAGCTTTATGACAACCGTCCCGCGTGTCAGGCGTTCCCGATTTCCCCGTGGTGGTTGTCGTCCGTTACCGGTAGGAGTCGTTGGTGCCGAGTGCGACTGGAAGGGTTTCCCGTTTGGTGCTAGTGACCCCCTGGCGTGCTCCTCTGCGGCCGACCGGTTTTTTTATTTGTTTTTTTTTTTTTTTTTTTTTTGTTTTGGAAGGAGTTCCCGAACCTCCGCTGCTTGGTGGTGTGTCCCTTTCTTTCCTGCTGTGTGCCTCCCGAGTTGCACCTTTTTCTCCTTCGAAGGGGATTTTATTTTATTTTTTATTTTTTTTTATTTTTATTTTTTTTGAAGGAGTTCCCGAACCTCCGCTGCCCGTTGAGTCCCGTTCTTCCACGCCGTGCCTCCCGAGTGCAACGCTTCCTTTTTCTCGCCCTCGAGAAGGGTAAATTTTTTTTTTTGTGTGTGTGTGGCAGTGTTAGCGACTTCTTCCCGTGCTCTCTCTCGCTCTTCTCGCTCGTATTCCCGTCCAGTGCGTGTTAGAAAGCTCTCACGCCCGTTGTTCCCGATGCATGGCGTGTCTCGCTCCCGTTGGATCGATGTGGTGCTGCCGCGTTCTCTTCGGGCCGGGGCCTGGCCGCGCCAGGCGAGGGACGGACATTCATGGCGAATGGTCATTCAGCGCGAATGGCGACCGCTCTTCTCGTTCTGCCAGCGGGCCCTCGTCTCTCTCCCCATTCCTTTGCAGGGTGGTGTGTGGAAGTCAGGGTGCGGCTGTCCGGCACGAGCGCTGACCCGCGCACACTTGTTGCTGTGGTTCGCGGTGTCCCTGTGGACGTGTCGGGGGCGCTTGCCCCCACGCCGTTCACTGCTTCGCGGCCCTCTTCCCCCGTGCCGGGGGAAGGTGGTAGACCCGCTGCGGTGCATACCCTTCCCGAATGGTGTGTGCACGCGCCCTGCTTTGTGTGAGCCTTGCGGTGCTCCTGGAGCGTTCCGGGCTTTGACCACCAAGGTGCCCGCTTCTGAGTTGGCGGTGGCGCTTCCCGCTCCCCGGCGTGCCTCCTGTGCTCCATGGTGCTTGTGCCTTTACGCTTTCCTTGTCCTAGTTGCCGGCTTTCTGCACGGTGACAGAAAAGGGGGTCGAGGAGTTGAGTGTGCGGTTAAAAGGCTCCTTCCGTTGGGTGAGCGCCCACCCCGTGCCTATGTTTTGGTGCCTTCACCCGCGGGCCCTGCGCGGTTAGGGTGGTGCTGAGCGATCGCGGCTGGCCCTTTTTAAAGACCGGACTCCCTCAAGTCAAGGCTCCTCCTTTGTGTGCGCCTTGAAGAGGCCTGGCCCTCGGCGGGGACCTGTCGCAGGTCCCCCGGTCCGCGAATGCTCAAGAAGACCCCGGAGAAAGAGACCTTTGCCGATACCGCAGACCCCCACCAGCTGGCGCGTGGTCCTTCCCGTTCTGTCCCGCGCCTGTTGCTCGTTTCCCGTTGCGTGCACGGAGCCCCTGGCTGCTCGCCGGTGTTGGGTTCGTCCCGCCCTCAGTGAGGAATTTGCCTTCTCTAGCTATCTTCGGAAAGGGCTTTACGATCTCCGAGGGGCTTCTCCCGGATGGTCCCCTCGGCTGCCCGCCCTGACCTCAGCCTTCTGCGCGCAGCGTTTGCTCTCTCGCCTACCGCGACCCGCGCCTCCCCGCTCCGAGTACGAGGAGGGATCACGCGGGACGGGGCTCTGTCGACCTGCCGCTGTGCGGAGCTTGTGGGGGAGATTGGGTTTCTGGTGGCAGGTGGCGGGGAAGGGCCGTGCACACGCCCGCGTGCGCGGCCCCTCTCACCGCGAGGGGTCGTCGCGGGACGGGTGGGTTTGGAAGGGCGGCGCTGGGCTCCCCGGTCCCACCCGCCTCCGTTTCCCCCGTGCCCTCCGTCGCGTGTGCGTCCCTCCCACGCGCGTCCACGTCCCGGCCACTCTCGCGGCGAGGTCGTGTCGCGTGTGGTGCGTGCCGCGTGC
>NW_028238835.1:117500-143707 GCF_021556685.1 Rattus norvegicus
CTATCTTCAGACACACCAGAAGAAGGCCTCATCCCATTACCGATGGTTGGGAGCCACCATGTGCTTGCTGGGGATTGAAAACTCAGGACCTCTGGAGGAGCGGCCAGGGCTCTTAACCGCTGAGACATCTCTCCAGCCCTCTTTTTCCAGTTTTA
Organism: Rattus norvegicus; assembly: GCF_021556685.1. NCBI lineage: Eukaryota > Metazoa > Chordata > Mammalia > Rodentia > Muridae > Rattus > Rattus norvegicus. Next base: position 117,656 of record NW_028238835.1, read on the forward strand.
AATAAGCCTCGTTAGTTGAGCGATCTGGGGAGTTGCTTTTCTTTCCAATTTGTGTGTGGGGGGGGGGCAGCAATGGATCCAGTATCCAATTCCCCTTTCTCTCGATAACATCTTATTACAGTAAGATGGCTCGATTTCATTTGCAATTACTTTCTTATTCTAGACGAAGGTTGATGAATAAATCTTCTTGTCGCTCCATGAAGGAGGGAATAAAATAATATTTGGCTAGGTCTATATTCCTTCATTTTTATTTCTCTTTGTTTCTTGTCCTTTCTTTAAAAGAAAGAGGTCAACAAATCGGTGTGTACCACCACCACCACCACCACCACCACCACCACCACCACCACCACCACCACCACCACCACCACCACCACCGAGTTGTAGGGATCCATTATGGGCCCCTGTCTGTCTGCCTGTCTGATTCATTCGTGTTTATTTAAACGTCCTCCAATGATGGTTGTGCAGTGAAAGAAATGCGTGCCCGAGCTCGAGCTCGTGCGCAAACACACACACACACACACACACACACACACACACACACACACACCACACGGGGGGGGGGGCAATGGGGGGTGAGGAGGAGGAGGAGGAGGAGGAGGATGAGGAGGAGGAAAGCTTGGGTTGGGTGGTTTGAGGATTTGAAGGTTTAGCCCTGCAATGTTCCTTACAACTTAAAAACTTTGTGACACACAAAGCGATATTCATTTTCTCCTTCTACTTTTCACTCTGTAGACCAAGATGGCAGACTATATCAGCCTTTGTGGAATGTGACCTTGTATTGCTTTGCCCTACTCTGCTCTGCTCTGCTCTGCTCTGCTCAACTTAACAGACGTGTTTTTGCTTTTGTTTATGATTTTTGCTTGCTTGCTTGCTCGCTCGCTCCCATGACTTGACTGTGGTTTCCCTTTCTATTACAGCACGGTGACCAGACTGCCTTGGGGTAATCAGAAAGGAGGCCAGAAGCAGTCTTTTTTCTGACGCACTGAGACTACATACCAGCCGATTTGGAGGAAAAGATATCCCTCTCTCCCTCCCTCCCTCCCTCCCTCCCTCCCTCCCTCCCTCCCTCCCTCCCTCCCTCCTTGACCCATTTTCCCTCTTTCCCGATACACTCAATAAATTTAAAGTAAATCAATGAATCAAGTCTCTAGTAATTTATTTGTTGGGATTTATTTGTTGGAAATTATCCCTCCACACCTTCGCCCCTCCCCCCACCACTCGAGGATGTCTCCCTGGGGGGGGGGGGTTGGGTGGACTCGTGTAGGCATACCTCTCCTCCCTTGGCTTTCCGGTCCACTTCGCTCCAGCATACCTAACTCTTTGGAAATGGTAATAGAGTTCATGACACACCCTCACAGAGAGAGGAAGAGTCCGATCGTTCACTGATTCGCTCTCACCCAGCCTCGCCCTGACAGCTCAGGCATGTCTAAATCCGAATGTGGGCAATATTTACATGACTTGACTTGGTGCTTCTAACTTTTTCTCTCTCTTTTTTTTTTTTCTTCTTTAGTATTTTTTTCTTTACCCTACAAACAGCACACTGCAGCTGTCTTCGGACACACAGCAGATCGATCCCATAACAGAGGGTTGTGAGCCACCATGGGAATAGAACTCAGGACCTCTGGAAGAACACAGTCAGAACTCTTAACTGCTGACTCCATTATTTCCGATTAATGTTTAATGTTTATTTTATTTTATTTTATTTTATTTTCGGAGCTGGGGACCGAACCCAGGGCCTTGTGCTTCCTAGGCAAGCGCTCTACCACTGAGCTAAATCCCCAACCCCAATGTTTAATGTTTAAATAAATAAACCTTGTAAAGAAATTAAGCATCTTAAAACCATAGGCATGTGCATCCCCTCCTCATTCGTTCATTCCCTCGCTCATTCATTCATTCATTCATTCAGACAGACAGACAGACAGACAGACAGACAGACAGACAGCAACCAAAGTCTAGCCTTTAACAAAGCAAGAAAGCATACCCTGCGGGACGCACAGATGAATTCCTGAGGCTTACCCTGCAGAGCTTACATGAGGCTTAGTAAAGGACTGACCTGACAACAGCTACCTACATACGTTGAAAAGTCTACCTGGTATTGACGGATGATGACAAACTGTATGTGTGATACAAAACTGTATGTGTGGTTCCCCTTATAACTCATCTCGAAGAGCCCAGCTGTTGGGGCTCGTTCTTTTGGGGGGAAATGGAGGCTTTTCATCTTTCCCAAAGCTCCTCCTAGATCCTTTCTGTCCATCTGTCCATCCGTCCGTCCGTCCGTCTGTCCGTCCGTCCGTCCATCAAATTCTACCCTAGGCCTGCCCTTAGGTTGGTGGTCGTCCATTGAGTGCTAGTGACTTCTGACTTGTCTCTGTCTTCCCCTCTGAGAACTGTATTTAGATCTGATGCAGGCACGCAGGCAGGCAGGCAGGCAGGCAGGCAGGCAGGCAGGCAGGCAGGCAGGCCCTCCCTCGTTTTGAAACAGACAGACAGACAGACAGACAGACAGACCAAAGGGTCAATGACTGACTGCACTTAAAGGGGCTGTTGACTCCTCTTTGGAGTTACCGCTGTTTAAAACTTGCTTGATAAAATAAAGTCATCGAATCCAAACTACGCAAAGGGGACACTATAACAAATTACGACTGCTTGTGTATATAGAAAACAGGGTTTTTTCTTTCCCTTATTCCATTATGTATGTTTGCTTTTCTTCAAGAATAAAACCGGCTAGGTGGTGCCTCGGAGACTTTATTTTTTTTTCCCCCCAGGAGTCCCTTCGGGCCCTGCCAGCGGGAGCCTGGACCTCTGAGGCCAGAGAGGGTGTGCTGTATCCCCGGCTCGCTCCCTCCCTCCTGGGATCAATCTAAAAAATGGACAGTTTTGGACACAAGCTTAAGTAATGTTCAGCTCATTCATGCAAGAGAGGTGTAGGAAGGACAACACCCCCACCCCCACCCCCACCCCCACCCCTACCCCCACCCGACCAAATAATACCCTAACCAATAAAAACTAGCTCCTTACTCCTCCGCCTGAGGATTTCTGCGGTCTCATGGTTTGTTCTTGGTTGTTGTTGTTGTTGTTGTTGTTGTTGTTGTTGTTTTGTTTTGTTTTGTTTTGTTTTGTTTTGTGTTTTTCAGACTTTAAGACAAATGTAGGGGTTGGGGATTTAGCTCAGTGGTAGACCGCTTGCCTAGGAAGCACAAGGCCCCGGGTTCGGTCCTCAGCTCCGAAGAAAAAGGAAGAAAAAAACAAAAACAATAAGACAAATGCTTGTTGTGATTCTCATTTCATTTCAAGGCTGCTATTCTCTAAATCAGAAGGACTCCCTTACAATTCTTCATGGGTAAACTTGCTTTACATCCCTGACATCAACAACAAAAAGAATTCAGAAAGTGGTGATGGACCAATCTGTTTGGGTGTTTCTTGCCTGCTTGACCTTGACTCGCACAAGAGAGCATAGAGAATAAAATAAAGTAGGTGGATGGAGAGATGGCACCGTCGTTAAGAGCACTGATTGCTCTTACAGCGGTCCTGAGTTCAATACCCAGCCAACACATGGCGGCTTGCAACCATCTGTAATTGTCAATCATGCCCTCTTCTGGGGTGTCTGAAGACACCTACAGGGTACTCGAATAGACATAAAACAAACAAACAAACAAACAAATCTTTAACAATTAAAAACAAAAAGAATAAAATAAAGCGAAGGACCCGCCTTGGAGACCTGCCCGGTATTGCTCCAGAGTCTACTTTTTAAAACACAGAGATAGGGGTTGGGGTTTTAGCTCAGTGGTAGAGTCCTTGCCTAGCAAGCTCAAGGACCTGGGTTCAGTCCTCAGCTCTGGGGGAAGAAAAAAAATACACACACACACACACACACACACACACACACACACACACACACATATAGATAGATAGATAGAGAGAGAGAGAGAGAGAGAGAGAGAGAGAGAGAGAGAGAGAGTTTGACAGCAATAAAAAACAAAACAAAACCACTTTAAAATACAGAGATGTAAGGATACTCAGAGGGCTCAGAGGAAGCAACCAAGTGTTTGTTATATGGGTGCCAACAATATGGTTCATCTCTTCTTCTCTTCCACGTGGCATGGTGGCCAAGGTGGTGGGGAAACCACACAGTGAAAGGAATTGAACTACAGCACACAAGCAAGTCTCCCTCCCAGACATGAATAAAACTGAAATTAGGCTAAATGTACAATGAAAGGAAGCCAGGTGTTCGTGCATGTCTTTATTTCCATCATTCAAGAGGCAGAGGTGTTTAGAACTGTGTCTCTGTGAGATAGAGGAAGGCAGGCAGGCAGGCAGGCAGGCAGGCAGGCAGGCAGGCAGGCAGGCCTGATCTAGGTACTGATTTCCAGGTCTATGTGCAGACACCCCTGACTCAAATAAAGGAGTGAAAAGGAAAAAAAAAAATACAATTCACCTGGAAGGGTCAGCCAGCCATCAGATGCAGTGAACTAGAAAATTGGGATTCTCAACTGAGGCCTGTTCCCTCCCTCCCTCCCTCCCTCCCTCCCTCCCTCCCTTCCTTCCTTCCTTCCTGGCTTACAGACAGCCAGGTCCAAGCCCAAAAGAGTCCAGCAAGGAGCTTAGAGACTATGAGAGAGTGCACAGGTGTTCTAGGGAGGAATCAGCTCACCACCCAGCATCCCCATTTGGGTTCTTGTGCAATCGACACAGGGAGATTGACAATCTGGAATTTAGTGAGAAATCAAACAAGGGACACAGAATGCAAAATATTTATTTACACAGCAAGTGGGTCAGTTGGATTAGCAAGCTAGGACACCCACCCCCGACCCCATCCCAGCCCCCTACCACTGCCGGGTCTCCCTTCCTTGTTATCCCTTTCTCATGCCTCCCTCAATATGGGCACACAGGACCAGGAACATGTTTCTCTCAAAAACGCGTTTTCTGCTGTGAACTCAGTCTGGCAGAGAGTGAGTGGGTGAAGGATCCCTAAAGACCAGAGGGTTTATTAGAGGAAGGCTACCTCACAGTGTTCTTCACACCAGGAACAACAACAACAACAACAACAACAACAACAACAACAACAACAACAACAACAGCAGCAGCAACAGCAACAGCAACAATGAATCAACAAATGGTGGACAGGAGATGAGCAGGGATGCTGGGGGGATGGGAGGGAGGGTAGGGCTGGTGAATCTGCACCTCCCTGAAGGTCTGCCTGTGAAATACTGGTTGATATATGCCTAGTTGAGGACAATATTCCCCTCTCCTGTGGTTTTCAATGGGAGATGACTTCATTGCCAGAGACTATGGAATTGTTTCCATTTTCCCCTTCAAGAACTGTGTTTAGATCTGTTACAGACAGGCTCTGGGTTTTGAAACAAACAAACAAACAAACACACACACACACACACACACACAACGAGAGAGAGAGAGAGAGAGAGAGAGAGAGAGAGAGAGATAGAGAAAAACAGAGACAGACACAAGAGAATTTGATCTCTCTCTCTCTCTCTCTCTCTCTCTCTCTCTCTCTCTCTCTCTTTCTCTCCCCCTCCCCCCTCCCCTAGTTTCTCAGACTGGGTTTCTCTGTATTCGTCTGTAGGGCGGGAAGGACTGAAACTCTCAGATTCACCTTTCTCTGCCTCCCTAGTGCTGCTTTGATGGTAGTTTGGGGAGATTGGGATAGGAAGTAAAAAAGCTTGAGTGCTGATATCAAAGCCTCCCCTCCCCCCCACATGCATGCATGCATACACACACACACACACACACACACACACACACACACACACACCCCTACCTGTCTCCTTCACACAGTTATTAAAAACTTTTTAACTGTGATCTAGAAAGTGTCTAGATCATAGCTTCAGAGTCAGCACATCCTCTCCATACAGAAGACACTGACTGACTGACTGACTGACTGACTGACTGACTGACTGACTGACTGACGGACGGACGGACGGACACACACACACACACACACACACACACACACACACACAAATACATATTTATATATTTAAAATGATGCTTAAAAAAAACCCGTCTTCCTGTATAACGGAGGTTTAAAGGGAATCTGGCTGACAGCACGTTTTTGTGGTGTTTTAATTCCTTTTTTTTTTTTTTAACCAAATAGGAGGGAGATCTGTTGTCCCTTTTATTAAAAGCCAAAGTATTAAGTGGCGAGCCGATGTTTCAACTTTCACCATTCTGTTCCTTTCACCAAAAAGAGGGGGTTCTTTGGCTTTTCCTTTCCTTTTTGAAACAAAACGAAAGGAGGAGCTCGACCAGTTGGCCTAGCTTCCCTGTTCCTTTTCCCTCTTCCATGGTATGCTCGATGAAATAAAGTAAACAAATGAAGTTTCTAGTTATGTATTTGTTTGGGAGACCCGAACTATCTCTCAAGAGAGAGTTGCGGGTGTTGGGGATTTAGCTCAGTGGTAGAGCGCTTGCCTAGCAAGCGCAAGGCCCTGGGTTCGGTCCCCAGCTACGGAAAAAGAAAAAAAAAAAAAAAAAAAAAAAGAAAGAAAGAAAGAAAGAAAGAAAGAAAGAAAGAAAAGAAAAAAAGAAAAGGAAAAAAAAACGAGAGAGTTGCATCTCCCCGCCGCCCCCCCCCCCCCCCACACACACACAAGGCCTCCTCCCTGTATGTGGGGGGAGGGGGAGGGGTGGACAGGAGCTAGCTGAGAGGGGGTGGGGTGGGGCGGGGCTGGAGAATATGCAGGTTCCTGAAGGTCAGTCGGGGAAGTACTGCTGCTGCCCTAGCACGCTTCAGTGCCTCTTTAGAGTTTAGAGTTTTCTAAAGTTTTCTGCCTGAAATCAGCGAGTGATGATTTCACTGTGAAATGATGTCTGATCATCGCTCTCGCTGTCCTGTCAGGGCTCCGGCTCCTGGCAAATGTCTGACTGAAGGAAACCTTAGTTAGACTCACACCCAGCTGTTTGGAAATGGTAATGGAGTTGATAGCACACCCTGGGGGAAAGAGGCAGACTCCCTTTTTGCTCACTCTCAATTCCCAGCCTCGCCCTGCCAGCTCGGGGATTTCTAAGTAAGGGTGAATCTGGACCATATATGTACAGGGTTTGGCGTTTCTGATTCATGTTTAATGTTTAGTTAAATAAAGCTTGTCAAGGGCTGGAGAGATGGCTCCGAGGTTAAGAGCACTCACCGCTCTGCTCTTCCAGAGGTCCTGAGTTCGATTCCACAGAAACCACATGGTGGCTCACAACCCTCTGCAAAGGGATATCCCATGCACTCTACTGCCCTGTGTATGTGAAAAGGGCTTTAGTGTACTCAATGTAAGTGAAAATAAATAAGTAAACCTTTAAAAGAATGAAACAAAATGAAGCTTGCAAAGAAATTGAGCATCTTAAAATGCCAGGCACGTTTATCCGCTCCTTTTATTTTATTTCGTGTGTGGATCACATAACCACAGAGGTGGTTCCCCTTCCCTTAACCTCGACAGCCCAACTGGGACAGAAGTGCAAACTATCATCTACCTATCTGGGAGTGGAGTGGTTGGATACAGGGAGATGGAGCATTTGCAGTTAGTAAAGTTCTGATGTCGGTTTTTATTTCCTTTCATTTTTGGATAGATATCGGGAGCCTTTTTTTTTTTTAAGTACAAATTTTGTTTTCTGTGCAACATTCTGATCATAGTTTCCCATCGCAAAGCTCTTTCCAGATCCTTCCTCCCCATCCACCACCCCGTACTAACCCAGGCCTGCCCTTAGATGTGGTTGATGCATACCCAGGTGAGTCTCCATTGGAGAAAGGACGATATTCCCATCTCCTATGACTGTCAATGGCCGATGACCTAAATGCCAGTGACTTCGGACTTGACTCCATTTTCCCCTCTGAGAACTGGGTTTGGATCTGTTGAACGCAGGCAGGCCCTCGGTTTTGAAACAAACAAACAAACAAACAAACAAACAAACAAACAAACACACCAAAAAATATTTAAAGCAGGCAACAACTGCCTGCACGCCAAGAGACTGTTGACTCCTCTTTGGAGATAGTACGATGTGAAACTTGCTTAATACAGTAGAGTCCACACAACACAAAGGGAACACTTTAACAAATTATGAAGGAGAGAGGGGGGGGGTATGTTTATCTACCTCCTCTTGTTTCTCAGACTAGAGATTTCATCTTCCTCTGTCTCTCGAGTGCTGGTGGCTTTGCTGCTGGTTTGGGGGGGGGGGGGTTGGGATAGGGATAGGAAGAGAAAAGGCTTGAGTGCTGATTTTAAAGCTCTCTCTCTCTCTAAAGCTCTCTCTCTCTAAAGCTCTCTCTCTCTCTCCCCCCCTCCTTCTCTCTCTCTTTACACACACACACACACACACACACACACACACACACACACACACACACACACACACTGGAGAGGAAGACAGGAAGACCTATCTAGATGCAACGTGAAGAAGGCCTATGTCAGATGAGTTAATGGCTAGGGAACTGTTAGCTGGCTAGTCTGCCATTTTGTTGCAGTTGCTAGTATTATAAGGACACTTTCTCATTGGTTGTTTCTGCTGTTGCTGCCAGAATTCATTACATATTCTGTTAGGCTCTTCTGTGTGATAACACACTCAGAAACCGAACACTGTAGGAGTCAGTCTAACTGCTTTCTTTGTTGTCTAGTTACCCGCAATAATCTTGGACCTGAACTGAACACCCAGCAGCACTTCCCGCACCCACCCATGTATAAGCTTTTATAACCTGGACCACCAACACTAGAGCGACAGGGCAGACAGAGACTATTTGGAACCGGACTTCCATTTTGAGTTTTTGTTTGTGTTCTTGTTTTTTTCTCCTGTCCTGTCCTGTCCTGTCCTGTCCTGTCCTGTCCTGTCCTCTCTGTCTGTCTGTCTGTCTGTCTGTCTGTCTGTCTGTCTGTAAATCCACACATATAGTTCTTTCCACATCTTATATCTCAAAACAAATAATGCTTGCTGTGATCCTCATTTCATTCAAGGGTACTACTCTCTAGACCAGAGGAGCCCCCTTACAATTCTCCACAGGTAGTGATGACCGGAGTGTTCAGTGCGACTAAGCAGGAATTATATGGTTGCCGCCATTATGCTTGATCTTACCGAAGGTAGGGTTGCGGGGCATGGTTGCCACGATGGCGACCAGTAGACCGTGATTGAGGAGACGGAACAATAATTAACCTACAATTCTCCCTCTCGGTCAACTGTTTCTCTGTCACTCTCTGTCTCTCTTCCCTCCTTCCCTCCCCCGTCTCTCAGACCTGAATGAGCATTGGAACTAAAGTAAATGTACATGTGAAAAGAAGCCAGGTGTGGTGCTGCATGTCTTTGATTGCATCACTTGAGAGGTGAAGGTGGGTAGAACTCTGTGAGCAGGCTGCAGACCTGATCCAGGTACTGATTTCCAGGGCTTTTGTGCAAAGACCCCTGACTCAACTAAAGAAATGAGGAGGAAAATAAAGAAACAGATACAATTAACTTGGAATAAACCAAACAAACTAAGAAAAAGGAAAGGCAGTAATGGAGTGGCCTGGCTTACAGAGGAGGGGCAGACATTTATCTGCCATTGCCTCCTCGGTTGAACACACAAACACACGCATGGGGGAGGGGGGAGAGACAGAGACAGAGAGAGACAGAGAGACAGAGAGAGGAAGAGAGACAGAGACAGGGAGACAGAGAGAGAGACAGACACAGAGAGAGAGAGACAGACAGACAGAGACAGAGAGACACAGAAAATTCGATCTCTCTCTCTCTCTCTCTCTCTCTCTCTCTCTCTCTCTCTCTCTCATCACAGGCTGAGCTCAGGGACAGTGAGTTCCACACTCACTCAGAGAAAAACTCTGTCTCCAGTCACCCTCACCCACACGCCTTCAAAATGATCCATTGTACTATTTTAGATTTATGTCTGAGGAGCCCCTCTCCCTCCGCCTCCTCCTGTTACGTTGTAGAAACGTTTAATCCCAAACAGGGCTTCTCTCCTACCCTGCCTTGATGATTCTGTTCCTGGATAAAAGATACACAAGCTTTATTATCTACAGGAAGCCTTAAATAGCACTAGAAGACCTGGGCAGGCAGATATCTACCCTCTAGGTTGTTAGTTTTGGGGGTTTTGTTTGTTTGTTTGTTTTTGTGTTTTTTGTTGTTGTTTTTAATTTTTTTAGATTTGTTTTTTATTTATCTGAGTATGCTGCAGTTATCTTCAGACACACCAGAAGAGATCAATCAGATCTCATTACAGATGGTTGTGAGCCACCATGTGGTTGCTGGCAATTGAACTCAGGACGTCTGGAAGAGCAGTCAGTGCTCTTAACCGCTGAGCCATCTCTCCAGCCCCTGTTGTTGTTTTTTGTTTTGGTCAAAAACCTGGATTCTCGGGGTTGGGGATTTAGCTCAGTGGTAGAGCGCTTGCCTAGCAAGCGCAAGGCCCTGGGAAGAGCAAGGTCCCCAGCTCCGGAAAAAAAGAAAAGAGGAAGAAAAAACAAACAAAACAAACAAAACAAAAAAAAACCCTCTGGATTCTCAGGAGCTGTGTGGTGTGTCCTCTTATGTTCTGGTGCCCTCTTCTGGCATGCAGACATATAGGAATCAGAGAGAGCCCACATTTTTGTCCAGGAACAAACAAACTGCCAAACTGCCAAACAAACAACAAAGGATTGTAGGTTTTGACTGGCTCTGTAGGTTTCAGAGAAAGGCAGGGCAGACCTCTGTGAGTTTGGGACTAGACTACTCTACCGAGCAAGTTCCAGGGAGGGATTCCACAGGAGCACAGTGGACTGGACAAAATTTTGACTTTGTAATTTTATTTTTTGCCCAATTGGGATTTATGATTTGATTGTCACAAAACTTATACCTTTCATTTTATTTTATTTTCGGCCAAAATTTCATTTTCAGTTTCACTTCCGATTTAACTTTTAATTTCTTGTCGCGCTTATGTTCGGATCGAGTTAATTCTCTGGGGAGCTGTGCCCTTGCCACTGGTGCTGGCAGAAGGGGATCCCGAGATCTAGAGGTTCTGTGTGGTGGGCTGTGTGGCAGAGGAAAAAAATGAAATTAAGAACATATATAAATCTATGGATTTGTATAAGGAGAAACGTATGGTATGGTGGGAAGATGTAAGGGAGAGAAAAATAAAAAATAGATAGATAGATAGATAGATAGATAGATAGATAGATAGATAGATAGATAGAGTGATTCATGCTCCCAGCCTCCTATGTACAGAGTTCCCCGAGGCGTTTTTACTCGCCAAATAAAGACTGCGGTGTTTCCCAACACACCATGTGAATGTCCGTGGCTGTCGAAATTATTTCATTTATGTTTTTCACGTTTGTCGTCCGTGTCACTTCAAGGCCATTGTGACTTCAGTCTTGTTATTGATTCATATATGCTTTCTATTTCTTTTCATTTTTCAAAACCTTTTTGTCTAAATTGTATTTGTCATTCACCTTGATTTAAACATTTATTAAAGTCCAGTTTGCCATTTATTCGTATTTACTCGTATTTTATTATTATTTTATAAATTTATTCCATCATTTCGTTTCAGTCGTCTATATTTGCCCTTCATCTCGTTCCCGCTTTTCTTTTTTTTTCTTTTTTCTTTTTTCTTTTTTCAGAGCTGGGGACTGAATCCAGGGCCTTGCATTTGCTAGGCAAGCACTCTACCACAGAGCTAAATCCCCAACCCCGTCGTTCCCACTTTATGTCTGTTAACATTTAATTGTTTTATCTCCCTTGTCCTTCTGTGTCCCTCGTCTTAATTTCTGCTTTATTGTTTTCTTTTTTTTTTAAATTTATTTATTTAACGCATGTGAGTACACTGTAGCTGTCTTCAGACACACCAGAAGAGGGCATCAGGTCTCATTACAGATGGTTGTGAGCCACCATGTGGTTGCTGGGATTTGAACTCAGGACCTCTGGGAGAGCGGTCAGTGCTCTTAACCGCTGAGCCATCTCTCCATCCCATCTGTTTTATTGTTTACATCGCACTTACTCTGTTTTTATGGCGATCTATTAACTTTTTTCCATGTCAGTCGTCGGTATCTGTTGATCACCTTGATTTTTTTTTTTTCTTTTTTCTTTTTTTCGGAGCTGGGGACCGAACCCAGGGCCTTACTCTTGCTAGGCAAGCGCTCTACCACTGAGCTAAATCCCCAACCCCGATCACCTTGATTTTTGTTTTATTGTTTATTCACATTGACTCTTTATTCATTATTATTTTTAAGTAAAATAAAATAAATAAAATTTAAATATGGTAAAAATATTTGTTAAACAGATATTAAAAGGGAGGTCTACAGCAGATTTTTAAACTAACGGGCACACACACACACACACACACACACACACACACACACACACACACACACAAATTTCTCCCAGAGGTCCTGAGTTCAATTACCAGCAACCACAAGGTGGCTGACAACCATCTGTAATGGGATCTGATGCTCTCTTCTGGTGTGTCTGAAAATAGCTACAGTGTACTCTTACGCATAAATAAAATAAATAAATCTTTAAAAAAAATAAAATAAAATATGAGGTTGGCTCTCTTTGCTCCTCTCTTTGCTCTTTTGCTCTTCCTCTCTTCCCCTCTTCCCCTTTGTCCCTTCTCTCCCCATTCCCCTCCCAAATTCTCTCCACGTGCTCATGACTGGCCTTTACTCTCTTCTTCTACCTTTCTTCTCTCATTAAACCTCTCCGTGGAGGGGGAGGGGTGTGTGTGTGAGTGGGGGGAGGGGGGAATGAGGTTGACCAGTCTTCCTGTGTAACAGAGGTTTAAAAGGAGGCTGGTCGACAAAACGTTTTTTTGTGGTTTTTATTCTCTCTCTCTCTCTCTCTCTCTCTCTCTCTCTCTCTCTCTCTCTCTCTTCTCTCTCTCTTAATCAACTCGGAAGTCGATCTGCTGTCCCTTTTATTAAAAGCCAAAGTATTAAGTGGCGAGCCGATGTTTCAACTTTCACCATTCTGTTCCTTTCACCAAAAAGAGGGGGTTCTTTGGCTTTTCCTTTCCTTTTTGAAACAAAACGAAAGGAGGAGCTCGACCAGTTGGCCTAGCTTCCCTGTTCCTTTTCCCTCTTCCACGGTATGCTCGATGAAATAAAGTAAATAAATGAAGTTTCTAGTTATGTATTTGTTTGGGAGACCCGAACTCTCTCTCAAGAGAGAGTTGCATCTTCCCGCTGCCGCCCCCCCCCCCCCCACACACACACAAGGCCTCCTCCCTGTATGTGGGGGGAGGGGGAGGGGTGGACAGGAGCTAGCTGAGAGGGGGTGGGGTGGGGCGGGGCTGGAGAATATGCAGGTTCCTGAAGGTCAGTCGGGGAAGTACTGCTGCTGCCCTAGCACGCTTCAGTGCCTCTTTAGAGTTTAGAGTTTTCTAAAGTTTTCTGCCTGAAATCAGCGAGTGATGATTTCACTGTGAAATGATGTCTGATCATCGCTCTCGCTGTCCTGTCAGGGCTCCGGCTCCTGGCAAATGTCTGACTGAAGGAAACCTTAGTTAGACTCACACCCAGCTGTTTGGAAATGGTAATGGAGTTGATAGCACACCCTGGGGGAAAGAGGCAGACTCCCTTTTTGCTCACTCTCAATTCCCAGCCTCGCCCTGCCAGCTCGGGGATTTCTAAGTAAGGGTGAATCTGGACCATATATGTACAGGGTTTGGCGTTTCTGATTCATGTTTAATGTTTAGTTAAATAAAGCTTGTCAAGGGCTGGAGAGATGGCTCCGAGGTTAAGAGCACTCACCGCTCTGCTCTTCCAGAGGTCCTGAGTTCGATTCCACAGAAACCACATGGTGGCTCACAACCCTCTGCAAAGGGATATCCCATGCACTCTACTGCCCTGTGTATGTGAAAAGGGCTTTAGTGTACTCAATGTAAGTGAAAATAAATAAGTAAACCTTTAAAAGAATGAAACAAAATGAAGCTTGCAAAGAAATTGAGCATCTTAAAATGCCAGGCACGTTTATCCGCTCCTTTTATTTTATTTCGTGTGTGGATCACATAACCACAGAGGTGGTTCCCCTTCCCTTAACCTCGACAGCCCAACTGGGACAGAAGTGCAAACTATCATCTACCTATCTGGGAGTGGAGTGGTTGGATACAGGGAGATGGAGCATTTGCAGTTAGTAAAGTTCTGATGTCGGTTTTTATTTCCTTTCATTTTTGGATAGATATCGGGAGCCTTTTTTTTTTTTAAGTACAAATTTTGTTTTCTGTGCAACATTCTGATCATAGTTTCCCATCGCAAAGCTCTTTCCAGATCCTTCCTCCCCATCCACCACCCCGTACTAACCCAGGCCTGCCCTTAGATGTGGTTGATGCATACCCAGGTGAGTCTCCATTGGAGAAAGGACGATATTCCCATCTCCTATGACTGTCAATGGCCGATGACCTAAATGCCAGTGACTTCGGACTTGACTCCATTTTCCCCTCTGAGAACTGGGTTTGGATCTGTTGAACGCAGGCAGGCCCTCGGTTTTGAAACAAACAAACAAACAAACAAACAAACAAACAAACAAACACACCAAAAAATATTTAAAGCAGGCAACAACTGCCTGCACGCCAAGAGACTGTTGACTCCTCTTTGGAGATAGTACGATGTGAAACTTGCTTAATACAGTAGAGTCCACACAACACAAAGGGAACACTTTAACAAATTATGAAGGAGAGAGGGGGGGGGTATGTTTATCTACCTCCTCTTGTTTCTCAGACTAGAGATTTCATCTTCCTCTGTCTCTCGAGTGCTGGTGGCTTTGCTGCTGGTTTGGGGGGGGGGGGGTTGGGATAGGGATAGGAAGAGAAAAGGCTTGAGTGCTGATTTTAAAGCTCTCTCTCTCTCTAAAGCTCTCTCTCTCTAAAGCTCTCTCTCTCTCTCCCCCCCTCCTTCTCTCTCTCTTTACACACACACACACACACACACACACACACACACACACACACACACACACACACACTGGAGAGGAAGACAGGAAGACCTATCTAGATGCAACGTGAAGAAGGCCTATGTCAGATGAGTTAATGGCTAGGGAACTGTTAGCTGGCTAGTCTGCCATTTTGTTGCAGTTGCTAGTATTATAAGGACACTTTCTCATTGGTTGTTTCTGCTGTTGCTGCCAGAATTCATTACATATTCTGTTAGGCTCTTCTGTG
The DNA here is from genome assembly GCF_021556685.1 of Rattus norvegicus. Classification (NCBI taxonomy): domain Eukaryota; kingdom Metazoa; phylum Chordata; class Mammalia; order Rodentia; family Muridae; genus Rattus; species Rattus norvegicus. Next base: position 132,762 of record NW_028238835.1, read on the forward strand.
TGATAACACACTCAGAAACCGAACACTGTAGGAGTCAGTCTAACTGCTTTCTTTGTTGTCTAGTTACCCGCAATAATCTTGGACCTGAACTGAACACCCAGCAGCACTTCCCGCACCCACCCATGTATAAGCTTTTATAACCTGGACCACCAACACTAGAGCGACAGGGCAGACAGAGACTATTTGGAACCGGACTTCCATTTTGAGTTTTTGTTTGTGTTCTTGTTTTTTTCTCCTGTCCTGTCCTGTCCTGTCCTGTCCTGTCCTGTCCTGTCCTCTCTGTCTGTCTGTCTGTCTGTCTGTCTGTCTGTCTGTCTGTAAATCCACACATATAGTTCTTTCCACATCTTATATCTCAAAACAAATAATGCTTGCTGTGATCCTCATTTCATTCAAGGGTACTACTCTCTAGACCAGAGGAGCCCCCTTACAATTCTCCACAGGTAGTGATGACCGGAGTGTTCAGTGCGACTAAGCAGGAATTATATGGTTGCCGCCATTATGCTTGATCTTACCGAAGGTAGGGTTGCGGGGCATGGTTGCCACGATGGCGACCAGTAGACCGTGATTGAGGAGACGGAACAATAATTAACCTACAATTCTCCCTCTCGGTCAACTGTTTCTCTGTCACTCTCTGTCTCTCTTCCCTCCTTCCCTCCCCCGTCTCTCAGACCTGAATGAGCATTGGAACTAAAGTAAATGTACATGTGAAAAGAAGCCAGGTGTGGTGCTGCATGTCTTTGATTGCATCACTTGAGAGGTGAAGGTGGGTAGAACTCTGTGAGCAGGCTGCAGACCTGATCCAGGTACTGATTTCCAGGGCTTTTGTGCAAAGACCCCTGACTCAACTAAAGAAATGAGGAGGAAAATAAAGAAACAGATACAATTAACTTGGAATAAACCAAACAAACTAAGAAAAAGGAAAGGCAGTAATGGAGTGGCCTGGCTTACAGAGGAGGGGCAGACATTTATCTGCCATTGCCTCCTCGGTTGAACACACAAACACACGCATGGGGGAGGGGGGAGAGACAGAGACAGAGAGAGACAGAGAGACAGAGAGAGGAAGAGAGACAGAGACAGGGAGACAGAGAGAGAGACAGACACAGAGAGAGAGAGACAGACAGACAGAGACAGAGAGACACAGAAAATTCGATCTCTCTCTCTCTCTCTCTCTCTCTCTCTCTCTCTCTCTCTCTCTCTCTCATCACAGGCTGAGCTCAGGGACAGTGAGTTCCACACTCACTCAGAGAAAAACTCTGTCTCCAGTCACCCTCACCCACACGCCTTCAAAATGATCCATTGTACTATTTTAGATTTATGTCTGAGGAGCCCCTCTCCCTCCGCCTCCTCCTGTTACGTTGTAGAAACGTTTAATCCCAAACAGGGCTTCTCTCCTACCCTGCCTTGATGATTCTGTTCCTGGATAAAAGATACACAAGCTTTATTATCTACAGGAAGCCTTAAATAGCACTAGAAGACCTGGGCAGGCAGATATCTACCCTCTAGGTTGTTAGTTTTGGGGGTTTTGTTTGTTTGTTTGTTTTTGTGTTTTTTGTTGTTGTTTTTAATTTTTTTAGATTTGTTTTTTATTTATCTGAGTATGCTGCAGTTATCTTCAGACACACCAGAAGAGATCAATCAGATCTCATTACAGATGGTTGTGAGCCACCATGTGGTTGCTGGCAATTGAACTCAGGACGTCTGGAAGAGCAGTCAGTGCTCTTAACCGCTGAGCCATCTCTCCAGCCCCTGTTGTTGTTTTTTGTTTTGGTCAAAAACCTGGATTCTCGGGGTTGGGGATTTAGCTCAGTGGTAGAGCGCTTGCCTAGCAAGCGCAAGGCCCTGGGAAGAGCAAGGTCCCCAGCTCCGGAAAAAAAGAAAAGAGGAAGAAAAAACAAACAAAACAAACAAAACAAAAAAAAACCCTCTGGATTCTCAGGAGCTGTGTGGTGTGTCCTCTTATGTTCTGGTGCCCTCTTCTGGCATGCAGACATATAGGAATCAGAGAGAGCCCACATTTTTGTCCAGGAACAAACAAACTGCCAAACTGCCAAACAAACAACAAAGGATTGTAGGTTTTGACTGGCTCTGTAGGTTTCAGAGAAAGGCAGGGCAGACCTCTGTGAGTTTGGGACTAGACTACTCTACCGAGCAAGTTCCAGGGAGGGATTCCACAGGAGCACAGTGGACTGGACAAAATTTTGACTTTGTAATTTTATTTTTTGCCCAATTGGGATTTATGATTTGATTGTCACAAAACTTATACCTTTCATTTTATTTTATTTTCGGCCAAAATTTCATTTTCAGTTTCACTTCCGATTTAACTTTTAATTTCTTGTCGCGCTTATGTTCGGATCGAGTTAATTCTCTGGGGAGCTGTGCCCTTGCCACTGGTGCTGGCAGAAGGGGATCCCGAGATCTAGAGGTTCTGTGTGGTGGGCTGTGTGGCAGAGGAAAAAAATGAAATTAAGAACATATATAAATCTATGGATTTGTATAAGGAGAAACGTATGGTATGGTGGGAAGATGTAAGGGAGAGAAAAAAAAAATAATAGATAGATAGATAGATAGATAGATAGATAGATAGATAGATAGATAGATAGAGTGATTCATGCTCCCAGCCTCCTATGTACAGAGTTCCCCGAGGCGTTTTTACTCGCCAAATAAAGACTGCGGTGTTTCCCAACACACCATGTGAATGTCCGTGGCTGTCGAAATTATTTCATTTATGTTTTTCACGTTTGTCGTCCGTGTCACTTCAAGGCCATTGTGACTTCAGTCTTGTTATTGATTCATATATGCTTTCTATTTCTTTTCATTTTTCAAAACCTTTTTGTCTAAATTGTATTTGTCATTCACCTTGATTTAAACATTTATTAAAGTCCAGTTTGCCATTTATTCGTATTTACTCGTATTTTATTATTATTTTATAAATTTATTCCATCATTTCGTTTCAGTCGTCTATATTTGCCCTTCATCTCGTTCCCGCTTTTCTTTTTTTTTCTTTTTTCTTTTTTCTTTTTTCAGAGCTGGGGACTGAATCCAGGGCCTTGCATTTGCTAGGCAAGCACTCTACCACAGAGCTAAATCCCCAACCCCGTCGTTCCCACTTTATGTCTGTTAACATTTAATTGTTTTATCTCCCTTGTCCTTCTGTGTCCCTCGTCTTAATTTCTGCTTTATTGTTTTCTTTTTTTTTTAAATTTATTTATTTAACGCATGTGAGTACACTGTAGCTGTCTTCAGACACACCAGAAGAGGGCATCAGGTCTCATTACAGATGGTTGTGAGCCACCATGTGGTTGCTGGGATTTGAACTCAGGACCTCTGGGAGAGCGGTCAGTGCTCTTAACCGCTGAGCCATCTCTCCATCCCATCTGTTTTATTGTTTACATCGCACTTACTCTGTTTTTATGGCGATCTATTAACTTTTTTCCATGTCAGTCGTCGGTATCTGTTGATCACCTTGATTTTTTTTTTTTCTTTTTTCTTTTTTTCGGAGCTGGGGACCGAACCCAGGGCCTTACTCTTGCTAGGCAAGCGCTCTACCACTGAGCTAAATCCCCAACCCCGATCACCTTGATTTTTGTTTTATTGTTTATTCACATTGACTCTTTATTCATTATTATTTTTAAGTAAAATAAAATAAATAAAATTTAAATATGGTAAAAATATTTGTTAAACAGATATTAAAAGGGAGGTCTACAGCAGATTTTTAAACTAACGGGCACACACACACACACACACACACACACACACACACACACACACACACACAAATTTCTCCCAGAGGTCCTGAGTTCAATTACCAGCAACCACAAGGTGGCTGACAACCATCTGTAATGGGATCTGATGCTCTCTTCTGGTGTGTCTGAAAATAGCTACAGTGTACTCTTACGCATAAATAAAATAAATAAATCTTTAAAAAAAATAAAATAAAATATGAGGTTGGCTCTCTTTGCTCCTCTCTTTGCTCTTTTGCTCTTCCTCTCTTCCCCTCTTCCCCTTTGTCCCTTCTCTCCCCATTCCCCTCCCAAATTCTCTCCACGTGCTCATGACTGGCCTTTACTCTCTTCTTCTACCTTTCTTCTCTCATTAAACCTCTCCGTGGAGGGGGAGGGGTGTGTGTGTGAGTGGGGGGAGGGGGGAATGAGGTTGACCAGTCTTCCTGTGTAACAGAGGTTTAAAAGGAGGCTGGTCGACAAAACGTTTTTTTGTGGTTTTTATTCTCTCTCTCTCTCTCTCTCTCTCTCTCTCTCTCTCTCTCTCTCTCTCTCTTTCTCTCTCTCTTAATCAACTCGGAAGTCGATCTGCTGTCCCTTTTATTAAAAGCCAAAGTATTAAGTGGCGAGCCGATGTTTCAACTTTCACCATTCTGTTCCTTTCACCAAAAAGAGGGGGTTCTTTGGCTTTTCCTTTCCTTTTTGAAACAAAACGAAAGGAGGAGCTCGACCAGTTGGCCTAGCTTCCCTGTTCCTTTTCCCTCTTCCACGGTATGCTCGATGAAATAAAGTAAATAAATGAAGTTTCTAGTTATGTATTTGTTTGGGAGACCCGAACTCTCTCTCAAGAGAGAGTTGCATCTTCCCGCTGCCCCCCCCCCCCCCCCCACACACACACAAGGCCTCCTCCCTGTATGTGGGGGGAGGGGGAGGGGTGGACAGGAGCTAGCTGAGAGGGGGTGGGGTGGGGCGGGGCTGGAGAATATGCAGGTTCCTGAAGGTCAGTCGGGGAAGTACTGCTGCTGCCCTAGCACGCTTCAGTGCCTCTTTAGAGTTTAGAGTTTTCTAAAGTTTTCTGCCTGAAATCAGCGAGTGATGATTTCACTGTGAAATGATGTCTGATCATCGCTCTCGCTGTCCTGTCAGGGCTCCGGCTCCTGGCAAATGTCTGACTGAAGGAAACCTTAGTTAGACTCACACCCAGCTGTTTGGAAATGGTAATGGAGTTGATAGCACACCCTGGGGGAAAGAGGCAGACTCCCTTTTTGCTCACTCTCAATTCCCAGCCTCGCCCTGCCAGCTCGGGGATTTCTAAGTAAGGGTGAATCTGGACCATATATGTACAGGGTTTGGCGTTTCTGATTCATGTTTAATGTTTAGTTAAATAAAGCTTGTCAAGGGCTGGAGAGATGGCTCCGAGGTTAAGAGCACTCACCGCTCTGCTCTTCCAGAGGTCCTGAGTTCGATTCCACAGAAACCACATGGTGGCTCACAACCCTCTGCAAAGGGATATCCCATGCACTCTACTGCCCTGTGTATGTGAAAAGGGCTTTAGTGTACTCAATGTAAGTGAAAATAAATAAGTAAACCTTTAAAAGAATGAAACAAAATGAAGCTTGCAAAGAAATTGAGCATCTTAAAATGCCAGGCACGTTTATCCGCTCCTTTTATTTTATTTCGTGTGTGGATCACATAACCACAGAGGTGGTTCCCCTTCCCTTAACCTCGACAGCCCAACTGGGACAGAAGTGCAAACTATCATCTACCTATCTGGGAGTGGAGTGGTTGGATACAGGGAGATGGAGCATTTGCAGTTAGTAAAGTTCTGATGTCGGTTTTTATTTCCTTTCATTTTTGGATAGATATCGGGAGCCTTTTTTTTTTTTAAGTACAAATTTTGTTTTCTGTGCAACATTCTGATCATAGTTTCCCATCGCAAAGCTCTTTCCAGATCCTTCCTCCCCATCCACCACCCCGTACTAACCCAGGCCTGCCCTTAGATGTGGTTGATGCATACCCAGGTGAGTCTCCATTGGAGAAAGGACGATATTCCCATCTCCTATGACTGTCAATGGCCGATGACCTAAATGCCAGTGACTTCGGACTTGACTCCATTTTCCCCTCTGAGAACTGGGTTTGGATCTGTTGAACGCAGGCAGGCCCTCGGTTTTGAAACAAACAAACAAACAAACAAACAAACAAACAAACAAACACACCAAAAAATATTTAAAGCAGGCAACAACTGCCTGCACGCCAAGAGACTGTTGACTCCTCTTTGGAGATAGTACGATGTGAAACTTGCTTAATACAGTAGAGTCCACACAACACAAAGGGAACACTTTAACAAATTATGAAGGAGAGAGGGGGGGGGTATGTTTATCTACCTCCTCTTGTTTCTCAGACTAGAGATTTCATCTTCCTCTGTCTCTCGAGTGCTGGTGGCTTTGCTGCTGGTTTGGGGGGGGGGGGGTTGGGATAGGGATAGGAAGAGAAAAGGCTTGAGTGCTGATTTTAAAGCTCTCTCTCTCTCTAAAGCTCTCTCTCTCTAAAGCTCTCTCTCTCTCTCCCCCCCTCCTTCTCTCTCTCTTTACACACACACACACACACACACACACACACACACACACACACACACACACACACACTGGAGAGGAAGACAGGAAGACCTATCTAGATGCAACGTGAAGAAGGCCTATGTCAGATGAGTTAATGGCTAGGGAACTGTTAGCTGGCTAGTCTGCCATTTTGTTGCAGTTGCTAGTATTATAAGGACACTTTCTCATTGGTTGTTTCTGCTGTTGCTGCCAGAATTCATTACATATTCTGTTAGGCTCTTCTGTGTGATAACACACTCAGAAACCGAACACTGTAGGAGTCAGTCTAACTGCTTTCTTTGTTGTCTAGTTACCCGCAATAATCTTGGACCTGAACTGAACACCCAGCAGCACTTCCCGCACCCACCCATGTATAAGCTTTTATAACCTGGACCACCAACACTAGAGCGACAGGGCAGACAGAGACTATTTGGAACCGGACTTCCATTTTGAGTTTTTGTTTGTGTTCTTGTTTTTTTCTCCTGTCCTGTCCTGTCCTGTCCTGTCCTGTCCTGTCCTGTCCTCTCTGTCTGTCTGTCTGTCTGTCTGTCTGTCTGTCTGTCTGTAAATCCACACATATAGTTCTTTCCACATCTTATATCTCAAAACAAATAATGCTTGCTGTGATCCTCATTTCATTCAAGGGTACTACTCTCTAGACCAGAGGAGCCCCCTTACAATTCTCCACAGGTAGTGATGACCGGAGTGTTCAGTGCGACTAAGCAGGAATTATATGGTTGCCGCCATTATGCTTGATCTTACCGAAGGTAGGGTTGCGGGGCATGGTTGCCACGATGGCGACCAGTAGACCGTGATTGAGGAGACGGAACAATAATTAACCTACAATTCTCCCTCTCGGTCAACTGTTTCTCTGTCACTCTCTGTCTCTCTTCCCTCCTTCCCTCCCCCGTCTCTCAGACCTGAATGAGCATTGGAACTAAAGTAAATGTACATGTGAAAAGAAGCCAGGTGTGGTGCTGCATGTCTTTGATTGCATCACTTGAGAGGTGAAGGTGGGTAGAACTCTGTGAGCAGGCTGCAGACCTGATCCAGGTACTGATTTCCAGGGCTTTTGTGCAAAGACCCCTGACTCAACTAAAGAAATGAGGAGGAAAATAAAGAAACAGATACAATTAACTTGGAATAAACCAAACAAACTAAGAAAAAGGAAAGGCAGTAATGGAGTGGCCTGGCTTACAGAGGAGGGGCAGACATTTATCTGCCATTGCCTCCTCGGTTGAACACACAAACACACGCATGGGGGAGGGGGGAGAGACAGAGACAGAGAGAGACAGAGAGACAGAGAGAGGAAGAGAGACAGAGACAGGGAGACAGAGAGAGAGACAGACACAGAGAGAGAGAGACAGACAGACAGAGACAGAGAGACACAGAAAATTCGATCTCTCTCTCTCTCTCTCTCTCTCTCTCTCTCTCTCTCTCTCTCTCATCACAGGCTGAGCTCAGGGACAGTGAGTTCCACACTCACTCAGAGAAAAACTCTGTCTCCAGTCACCCTCACCCACACGCCTTCAAAATGATCCATTGTACTATTTTAGATTTATGTCTGAGGAGCCCCTCTCCCTCCGCCTCCTCCTGTTACGTTGTAGAAACGTTTAATCCCAAACAGGGCTTCTCTCCTACCCTGCCTTGATGATTCTGTTCCTGGATAAAAGATACACAAGCTTTATTATCTACAGGAAGCCTTAAATAGCACTAGAAGACCTGGGCAGGCAGATATCTACCCTCTAGGTTGTTAGTTTTGGGGGTTTTGTTTGTTTGTTTGTTTTTGTGTTTTTTGTTGTTGTTTTTAATTTTTTTAGATTTGTTTTTTATTTATCTGAGTATGCTGCAGTTATCTTCAGACACACCAGAAGAGATCAATCAGATCTCATTACAGATGGTTGTGAGCCACCATGTGGTTGCTGGCAATTGAACTCAGGACGTCTGGAAGAGCAGTCAGTGCTCTTAACCGCTGAGCCATCTCTCCAGCCCCTGTTGTTGTTTTTTGTTTTGGTCAAAAACCTGGATTCTCGGGGTTGGGGATTTAGCTCAGTGGTAGAGCGCTTGCCTAGCAAGCGCAAGGCCCTGGGAAGAGCAAGGTCCCCAGCTCCGGAAAAAAAGAAAAGAGGAAGAAAAAACAAACAAAACAAACAAAACAAAAAAAAACCCTCTGGATTCTCAGGAGCTGTGTGGTGTGTCCTCTTATGTTCTGGTGCCCTCTTCTGGCATGCAGACATATAGGAATCAGAGAGAGCCCACATTTTTGTCCAGGAACAAACAAACTGCCAAACTGCCAAACAAACAACAAAGGATTGTAGGTTTTGACTGGCTCTGTAGGTTTCAGAGAAAGGCAGGGCAGACCTCTGTGAGTTTGGGACTAGACTACTCTACCGAGCAAGTTCCAGGGAGGGATTCCACAGGAGCACAGTGGACTGGACAAAATTTTGACTTTGTAATTTTATTTTTTGCCCAATTGGGATTTATGATTTGATTGTCACAAAACTTATACCTTTCATTTTATTTTATTTTCGGCCAAAATTTCATTTTCAGTTTCACTTCCGATTTAACTTTTAATTTCTTGTCGCGCTTATGTTCGGATCGAGTTAATTCTCTGGGGAGCTGTGCCCTTGCCACTGGTGCTGGCAGAAGGGGATCCCGAGATCTAGAGGTTCTGTGTGGTGGGCTGTGTGGCAGAGGAAAAAAATGAAATTAAGAACATATATAAATCTATGGATTTGTATAAGGAGAAACGTATGGTATGGTGGGAAGATGTAAGGGAGAGAAAATAAAAAATAGATAGATAGATAGATAGATAGATAGATAGATAGATAGATAGATAGATAGATAGAGTGATTCATGCTCCCAGCCTCCTATGTACAGAGTTCCCCGAGGCGTTTTTACTCGCCAAATAAAGACTGCGGTGTTTCCCAACACACCATGTGAATGTCCGTGGCTGTCGAAATTATTTCATTTATGTTTTTCACGTTTGTCGTCCGTGTCACTTCAAGGCCATTGTGACTTCAGTCTTGTTATTGATTCATATATGCTTTCTATTTCTTTTCATTTTTCAAAACCTTTTTGTCTAAATTGTATTTGTCATTCACCTTGATTTAAACATTTATTAAAGTCCAGTTTGCCATTTATTCGTATTTACTCGTATTTTATTATTATTTTATAAATTTATTCCATCATTTCGTTTCAGTCGTCTATATTTGCCCTTCATCTCGTTCCCGCTTTTCTTTTTTTTTCTTTTTTCTTTTTTCTTTTTTCAGAGCTGGGGACTGAATCCAGGGCCTTGCATTTGCTAGGCAAGCACTCTACCACAGAGCTAAATCCCCAACCCCGTCGTTCCCACTTTATGTCTGTTAACATTTAATTGTTTTATCTCCCTTGTCCTTCTGTGTCCCTCGTCTTAATTTCTGCTTTATTGTTTTCTTTTTTTTTAAATTTATTTATTTAACGCATGTGAGTACACTGTAGCTGTCTTCAGACACACCAGAAGAGGGCATCAGGTCTCATTACAGATGGTTGTGAGCCACCATGTGGTTGCTGGGATTTGAACTCAGGACCTCTGGGAGAGCGGTCAGTGCTCTTAACCGCTGAGCCATCTCTCCATCCCATCTGTTTTATTGTTTACATCGCACTTACTCTGTTTTTATGGCGATCTATTAACTTTTTTCCATGTCAGTCGTCGGTATCTGTTGATCACCTTGATTTTTTTTTTTTTCTTTTTTCTTTTTTTCGGAGCTGGGGACCGAACCCAGGGCCTTACTCTTGCTAGGCAAGCGCTCTACCACTGAGCTAAATCCCCAACCCCGATCACCTTGATTTTTGTTTTATTGTTTATTCACATTGACTCTTTATTCATTATTATTTTTAAGTAAAATAAAATAAATAAAATTTAAATATGGTAAAAATATTTGTTAAACAGATATTAAAAGGGAGGTCTACAGCAGATTTTTAAACTAACGGGCACACACACACACACACACACACACACACACACACACACACACACACACATTTCTCCCAGAGGTCCTGAGTTCAATTACCAGCAACCACAAGGTGGCTGACAACCATCTGTAATGGGATCTGATGCTCTCTTCTGGTGTGTCTGAAAATAGCTACAGTGTACTCTTACGCATAAATAAAATAAATAAATCTTTAAAAAAAATAAAATAAAATATGAGGTTGGCTCTCTTTGCTCCTCTCTTTGCTCTTTTGCTCTTCCTCTCTTCCCCTCTTCCCCTTTGTCCCTTCTCTCCCCATTCCCCTCCCAAATTCTCTCCACGTGCTCATGACTGGCCTTTACTCTCTTCTTCTACCTTTCTTCTCTCATTAAACCTCTCCGTGGAGGGGAGGGGTGTGTGTGTGAGTGGGGGGAGGGGAATGAGGTTGACCAGTCTTCCTGTGTAACAGAGGTTTAAAAGGAGGCTGGTCGACAAAACGTTTTTTGTGGTTTTTATTCTCTCTCTCTCTCTCTCTCTCTCTCTCTCTCTCTCTCTCTCTCTTTCTCTCTCTCTTAATCTAATAGGAAATTGATCTTTGTCCCTTTTTATTAAAGCCAAAAGTATTCATTAGTGGCCGATGTTTCAACTTTCACTGTCTGTTCCTTTCACCAAAAGAGGGG
>NW_028238836.1:0-12500 GCF_021556685.1 Rattus norvegicus
GTTTCTAGTTATGTATTTGTTTGGGAGACCCGGAACTCTCTCTCAAGAGAGAGTTGCATCTTTCAAGCAAGACGCCCCCCCCCCCCCACACACACACAAGGCCTCCTCCCTGTATGTGGGGGGAGGGGGAGGTGACAGGAGCTAGCTGAGAGGGGGGTGGGGTGGGGCGGGCTGGAGAATATGCAGGTTCCTGAAGGTCAGTCGGGGAAGTACTGCTGCTGCCCTAGCACGCTTCAGTGCCTCTTTAGAGTTTAGAGTTTTCTAAAGTTTTCTGCCTGAAATCAGCGAGTGATGATTTCACTGTGAAATGATGTCTGATCATCGCTTCCGCTGTCCTGTCAGGGCTCCGGCTCCTGGCAAATGTCTGACTGAAGGAAACCTTAGTTAGACTCACACCCAGCTGTTTGGAAATGGTAATGGAGTTGATAGCACACCCTGGGGAAAAGAGGCAGACTCCCTTGCTCACTCACCCTGTACCCCGCCCTGCCAGCTCGGGGATTTCTAAGTAAGGTGAATCTGGACCATATATGTACAGGGTTTGGCGTTTCTGATTCATGTTTAATGTTTAGTTAAATAAAGCTTGTCAAGGGCTGGAGAGATGGCTCTCCACAGAGGTGGTTCCCCTTTTCTTAACCCGACTGGGGACAGAAGTGCAAACTATCATCTACCTATCTGGGAGTGGAGTGGTTGGATACAGGGAGATGGAGCATTTGCAGTTAGTAAAGTTCTGCTGTCGGTTTTGTTTTGTTTTGTTTTGTTTTGTTTTGTTTTGTTTCCTTTCATTTTTGGATAGATTTTTTGGATAGCCTTTTTTTTTTCTTTTTAAATACAAATTTTGTTTTCTGTGCAACATTCTGATCATAGTTTCCCATCGCAAAGCTCTTTCCAGATCCTTCCTCCCCATCCACCACCCCGTACTAACCCAGGCCTGCCCTTAGATGTGGTTGATGACACCCAGGTGAGTCTCCATTGGAAGAAAGGACGATATTCCCATCTCCTATGACTGTCAATGGCAGATGACTTAAATGCCAGTGACTTCGGACTTGACTCCATTTTCCCCTCTGAGAACTGGGTTTGGACTGTTGAACGCAGGCAGGCTCCCTCGGTTTTGAAACAAACAAACAAACAAACAAACAAACAAACAAACAAACACACCAAAAAATATTTAAAGCAGGCAACAACTGTCTGCACGCCAAGAGACTGTTGACTCCTCTTGGAGCTAGTACGATGTGAAACTTGCTTAATAAAGTAGAGTCCACACAACACAAAGGGAACACTTTAACAAATTATGAAGGAGAGAGGGGGGTATGTTTATCTACCTCCTCTTGTTTCTCAGACCAGAGATTTCATCTTCCTCTGTCTCTCGAGTGCTGGTGGCTTTGCTGCTGGTTTGGGGGATTGGGATAGGGATAGGAAGAGAAAAAAAGGCTTGAGTGCTGATTTTAAAGCTCTCTCTCTCTCTCAAGCTCTCTCTCTCTAAAGCTCTCTCTCTCCCCCTCCTTCTCTCTCTCTCTTTACACACACACACACACACACACACACACACACACACACACACACACACACACTCACTCACTTCCTAGGATGAAAGAAAAGAAATGAAAAGGAAGGCACCCATGGTGATGCATGACTTTGATCTCACTTTGGTCTCAGCATTGGAGAGGAAGATAGGAAGACCTATCTAGATGCAACGTGAAGAAGGCCTATGTCAGATGAGTTAATGGCTAGGGAACTGTTAGCTGGCTAGTCTGCCATTTTGTTGCAGTTGCTAATATTATAAGGACACTTTCTCATTGGTTGTTTCTGCTGTTGCTGCCAGAATTCATTACATATTCTGTTAGGCTCTTCTGTGTGATAACACACCTCAGAAACCGAACACTGTAGGAGTCAGTCTAACTGCTTTCTTTGTTGTCTAGTTACCCGCAATAATCTTGGACCTGAACTGAACACCCAGCAGCACTTCCCGCACCCACCCATGTATAAGCTTTTATAACCTGGACCACCAACACTAGAGCGACAGGGCAGACAGGAGACTATTTGGAACCGGACTTCCATTTTGAGTTTTGTTTGTGTTCTTGTTTTTTTCTCTCCTGTCCTGTCCTGTCCTGTCCTGTCCTGTCCTGTCCTGTCCTGTCCTCTCTCTGTCTGTCTGTCTGTCTGTCTGTCTGTCTGTCTGTCTGTCTGTCTGTAAATCCACACATATAGTTCTTTCCACATCTTATATCTCAAAACAAATAATGCTTGCTGTGATCCTCATTTCATTCAAGGGTACTACTCTCTAGACCAGAGGAGCTCCCTTACAATTCTCCACAGGTAGTGATGACCGGAGTGTTCAGTGCGACTTCAAGCAGGAATTATATGGTTGCCGCCATTATGCTTGATCTTACCGAAGGTAGGGTTGCGGGGCATGGTTGCCACGATGGCGACCAGTAGACCGTGATTGAGGAGACGGAACAATTTAAATTAACCTACAATTCTCCCTCTCTGTCAACTGTTTCTCTCTGTCACTCTCTGTCTCTCTTTCCCCCCTCTTTCCCTCCCCCCGTCTCTCAGACCTGAATGCCTCCTCTGTTGAACACACAAACACACGCGCTCTCGAGAGAGCGAGAGAGCGAGAGAGCGAGAGAGCGAGAGAGCGAGAGAGCGAGAGAGCGAGAGAGCGAGAGAGCGAGAGAGCGAGAGAGAGAGAGAGAGAGAGAGAGAGAGATCTGTTAATCTGTTTGTCTCCCTCCCCTAGTTTTTCAGACAGGGTTTCTTTATGAAAAGAAAGAAACTGGTAGCTGTAGGCTGGTAGCTGCTGGCTGTTAAAGGTCTAGGTAACAATGGAGGAGCCCAAGAGGAAAATAAAGAAACAGATACAATTAACTGTTAAGGCCTAGATGCCGTGTGAATGAGGCCTACATCAGATTGGTTAAGATAACTGTCACCTGGCTAGCCTGCCATTTTAATATTAAAAGGATCACTTTCTCATAGGTTGTTTCTGCTGTCACTGCCAGAGTTCATTACATATTCTGTTAGGTTCTGTATGACACACACTCAGAAACCAAACATTGTAGAATCCAGTGTGTCCTTGAGTGCGTGTCTACAATGCGTGCGTGCGTGCGTGCGTCTGTGCATGCGTGCAGTCCAAGGCCATGCTAGAGCCCACTCCAGATTTGTGTTTCAGAGATCTTTACTTATTTATTTTTCCTGCCTTGGCTTGTGTAGGCACTAAGTCACCACACTTCCCGAAAAACAAAATGAAACAAAACAAAACAAAATCCACCAACAAATGGACCAAACCCAAACCCCAAGCCAGACAAACAAATATTCCTGCCTGCCTGTCTGTCTATCAGGGCTACAACAGAGAGAAGTGGAATCTTGAATGAACAAAACTAGAATACCTAAGTCTGCCTGTTTCCCCTCTTCCCACCCTCCCCTGCCCCCCAGCCCATCCCCTAGAGCTGGTCTAGCATGTTCTCTGACCCTGGGGGTGCGGTGAACCGGCCTGCCTTGCTAAACTCTGTAGTGTATAAACTTGGTAACTCTAGAAAGCAGGGAGCTGAAAATGTGCAGATAAGGGTGTGGTGGTCGAGCTGTGTGTGTGTTGGTGTGGGAGGGAGACTGTTTCGGTAACTGCTGCTTTTCAATGTCCGGCTGAAACTCTGTGCTTATGATGTATCTTTTGGTTTATTCGATTTTACTTACTGTCTATTGGGTTTGCATTTGATTTTTATTGATTTTATTGATATTTATGTTTAATCTATTTTGACCTGGCTAAATGACTGACTGACTGACTGACTGACTGACTAAGTCTACCTGGCATACAGGAGGAATTCAAGGAATATCTAATGGATTGTTTAAGTATGACAAAAATAAGTAAGTAAGTAAGTAAGTAAGTAAGTAAGTAAGTAAGTAAGTAAGGGGTTGGGGATTTAGCTCAGTGGTAGAGCGCTTGCCTAGCAAGTGCAAGGCCCTGGGTTCTGTCCCCAGCTCCGAAAAAAAAGAAAGAAAAAAAAGTAAGTAAGTAAGTAAGTAAGTAAGTAAGTAAGTAAATAAATAAATAAATAAATAAATAAATAAATAAATAAATACGATCATTTAGAAGTAATATAGGCAGAAGGAGAACATGTGGCTGTGGATGGTCTGAGGCTTCTGGCTGCTTTTGGGTGCCTCTTCACCTTTCTGCACGTGCAAACTGAGTTTAATTAAGTTCTGTTTCCCTAGAGGCTGGGAAAGGAGAAACAGAAGTGACCTGGAACATCAGGGCTAATGGCCGGCTGCTCTCCATCTTGGTGAGGTCAGGTGTCAGCCAAGCTGGCTGCTAACCATCCACACAGTTGAATCCAAAGTGCCCAAATGGGACACTATAACAAATCATGTATACAGATTTGTGTATATAGAAAACATTTTTCCTTTCTCTCTTTTCTTTTTCTTTGAGAAATTCAGCTGGTCCTGATGTCTTTCCCTCGGTGTGTCCCTCTGTCATCTCTCTCTCTCTGTCTCTTTGTCTTACTGTCTCTGTCTGTCTCTGTCTGTCTCTGTCTCTGTCTCTGTCTCTGTCTCTGTCTCTCTCTCTCTCTCTCTCTCTCTCTGTGTGTGTGTGTGTGTGTGTGTGTGTGTGTGTGTGTTCTTTAATCTCAGCAGCACTACTCATCCAATCGATTTTTCCTCTCCCCTTGTCTCCTTCACATGGCTATTACCCCACCTTAAACAGCACTAGAAGAGCCTGGCAGGCAGATATCTACCCTCTATGCTGTCAGAATTTTTTTTTTTTTTTTTTTTTTTAAAGTCAAAACCTGGATTCTCAGGAGCCATGTGGTGTGTCCTCCTAGGTTCTGGTGCCCTCTTCTGGCATGCAGACATATAGTCAGCAGAGAGAGAGCTGTGTGGGTGGCCGAGGCAGGCAGAGTGGACCTCTGTGAGCTTGAGGCTAGATAAGTCTACGGAGCAAGTTCCATGACTGCCTGGGCTATACCAAAAAGAAACGTACCTTGAGGCAAAACAAAACAAAGCAGAAAAGGTTCTGCTTTTATTTTACAGACATGTGTTCTCTCTAGTCCTATTGACTATAGAAGTTTGATCATGAAGTCACATTGATTTTTATTACAGAGTTTATTTGTGTGTGTGTGTGTGTGAGAGAGAGAGAGAGAGAGAGAGAGAGAGAGAGAGAGTTTTTTCTTTAATCTTCAAACATATTTTTTATTGTTTTATTTATTTTATGAGCACACTGTCACTGTCTTCAACACACAAGGAGAGGATTCCATTACAGATGGTTGTGAGCCACCATGTGGTTGCTGGGATTTGAACTAAGGATCTCTGGAAGAGCAGTCAGTGCTCTTCACCGCTGAGCCGTCTCTCCAGCCCTGAAACAATATCTTGAATAAACAATAACAAAAACACTAAAACTAAGTCTGCCAGTTTTCCTCTTTCTTTCTCTCTCTCTCTCTCTCTCCCTCTCCCTCCCTCCCTCCCTCCCTTCCTTCTTTCTTTCCTTTCTTTCTTTTTCTTCAGATAGGATTTCTTAGTGAATGATATTTATGTTGATATAAATTTTTTACGTACTTTTGACTGGCTAACTAACTAGCTAAGTCTGCCTGTCCTAAAGAAGGAGTTCCCCTGCCACAACTAAATACGTGCATAGAAAAAAATATATAATTATTAAATTTGGATGAAACTAATGTAACAAGCAAGCAAACAAACGCACAAACAAACAAAGTAGGGATGGTGGTGCTGGGTGCCTGGTATATGGGAGATGGGAGACCTGTGGTCTAGAGCTGGTCTAGAGCTCTGGCCTCCATACTCTGGACTGCATTCTCTCTAGCAATCTTCCCAAAGTGGCTGTATTTAACCATGTTTTTATTTTTTAAATTGGCTCTCTCTCTCTCTCTCTCTCTCTCTCTCTCTCTCTCTCTCTCTCTCTCTCTCTCTCTCTCTCTCTCTCTTTCTCCCTCCCTCCCTCCCTCCCTCCCTCCCTCCCCCCACCACACACACAGAGGCACGTGAACAAGGGAATGCAAATGCACAAAAAATAAGTATGTTTTGATCAGAGTGAAAACAAATCACGGGAATTTTAACCATTCCACCATCATTCCACCATTCTTTTAATTTACTCTCTGTGTTTAGTCTTCCAAAGAGGGTGGCAGGTGTGTGGTTTGGTGAGTGCCGGCTGGCGGTGGCAGTAGAACAGAGAACAACAACAACCCCCCCTCCCCCCCATCGGGATCGGTGGAGGGTTTTAAAAATGAGTGAGCCATTTAAAAATGGTGTGGAACTGAGGTCGCCGCCACCCCCTCCCCTCACGCCGGAGTTTGGACGCTCCCTTTTCCTAACTGTGCCTGTTCCTTGCTAATTGTTAACTGATTCGAGAGTGCATGTCCTTTCACTTAGAGGTGGCCTGTTTTCACCGCTCCGTCCTACTTTCCTTTTCTGGGTGCCTGAGGGGGTTGGCCCCGAGTCCATCCCGCGTTCACTGTGTTCCGGCGGGACAACCGGGACCGTTTGTGCCATTCGGGAGAAGTGGTGGGTACCTGCCCCGTTGTGCGTGGGTGAGTGTCCTTGAGCTAGGGAGGTCACTCTGGAGAGACGGAATGAGTGTGTGTGGGCGGCGGCGGCGCGTGACAGTCTGTATTGGTTTGCTTGATCGAGATCGCTGTCGGGCGACACCTAGTGGCGACAAGTTTCCGCAACGCTCCTGTCCCCCGGTTGGTGACAAAGGACGGGGAAGTGCCTGTGGTGAGCCGGCCAGGGTGAGAGGGTGACAGGCAAGCAGGCGGGTGCGCGACGGAGACGCCGTCCTGTCTGGGGACCATCTCTAGCTAGGAGGTTGTACCTGGAGAACTTCAGGGGAGGAGGGTGGCTGTACGACCTATTGGGACACAAGGAGGGGTTGGTGGCAGCTGGATGAGGTCGACCAGAAGGCTTGGGCTCTGTCCCGGATTTTTTTTTTTCCAATTTTTTTTAAATTTTTTATTTTATTTTATTTTATTTTTTTTATTTCTTCCTCCCTCTCCGTCCCAGCCAGCGGGACCATAGACACTTTTGAGGCCGAGAGGGTGCTGTGTCCCCGGCCTCCGAGCCGAGGTGGCCCGGCTAGGGGCGCCACGGAGTTTTTTTTTTTTTTTTTTTTTTCTTCCAGGAGTCCCTTCAGTCCCAGCCAGCGGGACCATAGACACTTTTGAGGCCGAGAGGGTGCTGTGTCCCCGGCCTCCGAGCCGAGGTGGCCCGGCCAGGGGGCGCCACGGAGTTTTTTTTTTCTTTTCCAGGAGTCCCTTCGGTCCCTGATAGCGGGAGCCCGACCTCCTGAGGCCGAGAGGGTGCTGTGTCCCCGGCCTCCGAGCCGAGGTGGCCCGGCTAGGGCGCCACGGAGTTTTTTTTTTTTTTTTCTTTTCCAGAGTCCCTTCGGTCCCTGATAGCGGGAGCCTGGACCTCTGAGGCCGAGAGGGTGCTGTGTCCTCGGCCTCCGAGCCGAGGTGGCCCGGCTAGGGGCGCCACGGAGTTTTTTTTTTTTTTTTTTTTCTTCCAGGAGTCCCTTCGGTCCCTGATAGCGGGGAGCCTGACCTCTGAGGCCGAGAGGGTGCTGTGTCCCCGGCCTCCGAGCCGAGGTGGCCCGGCTAGGGGGCGCCACGGAGTTTTTTTTTTTTTTTTTCTTTTTCCAGGAGTCCCTTCGTCCCTGATAGCGGGAGCCTGGACCTCTGAGGCCGAGAGGGTGCTGTGTCCCCGGCCTCCGAGCCGAGGTGGCTCCGGCTAGGGGGCGCCACGGAGTTTTTTTTTTTTTTTTTCTTTTCCAGGAGTCCCTTCGGTCCCTGATATGGGAGCCTGGACCTCTGAGGCCGAGAGGGTGCTGTGTCCCCCGGCCTCCGAGCCGAGGTGGCCCGGCTAGGGGGCGCCACGGAGTTTTTTTTTTTTCTTTTCCAGGAGTCCCTTCGGTCCCTGATAGCGGGAGCCCAGACCTCTGAGGCCGAGAGGGTGCTGTGTCCCCCGGCCTCCGAGCCGAGGTGGCCCGAAGCAGGGTGGCGCCACGGATTTTTTTTTTTTCTTTTCCAGGAGTCCCTTCGGTCCCTGATAGCGGAGCCTGGACCTCTGAGGCCGAGAGGGTGCTGTGTCCCCGGCCTCCGAGCCGAGGTGGCCCGGCTAGGGGGCGCCACGGAGTTTTTTTTTTTTTTTTTCTTTTCCAGGAGTCCCTTCGGTCCCTGATAGCGGGAGCCTGACCTCTGAGGCCGAGAGGGTGTTGTGTCCCCGGCCTCCGAGCCGAGGTGGCTCCGGCTAGGGGGCGCCACGGAGTTTTTTTTTTTTTTTTTTCTTTTCCAGGAGTCCCTTCGGTCCCTGATAGCGGGAGCCTGGACCTCTGAGGCCGAGAGGGTGCTGTGTCCCCGGCCTCCGAGCCGAGGTGGCCCGGCTAGGTGGCGCCACGGATTTTTTTTTTTTTTTTCTTTTCCAGGAGTCCCTTCCCGTCCCTGATAGCGGGAGCCTGGACCTCTGAGGCCGAGAGGGTGCTGTGTCTCGGCCTCCGAGCCGAGGTGTCCCGGCTAGGGGGCGCCTCCGAGACTTTATTTTTTCCAGGATCCTCCCCGGTCCCTGCCAGCGGGAGCATGGACTTCTGAGGCCGAGGGGAAGCTGTGTTCCAGGCTATCTACCATGGCCTCCTCGGTCTGTGAGCACTCAGGGTTCTAAGGTCGACCAGTTGTTCCTTTGCGGTCCGGTTCTCTTTCTACATGGGGACCTCTTTGGGACATCACCGAACATGACTTCCAGACGTTCCGTGTGGCCTGTCATGTTTATCCCTGTGTCTTTTACACTTTTCATCTTTGCTATCTGTCCTTATTGTACCTGGAGATATATGTTGACACGCTGTCCTTTTGACTCTTTTTGTCATTAAAGGACGTTGGAAGAGGCTTGCACCAAGGCTGCTTGCTTGTCCAGCCCTAGCTCTTTCTTCTGCGCATGGGCCTCTTCGATGCTTGAAGCCAGCGTCCCCCCATGAGTACGCGCTTCCTGCTTTCCCGTGCTTGCTTGCCTGTGCTCTCTGGGGCAGCCTTATGACAACCGTCCCGCGTGTCAGGCGTTCCCGATTTCCCCGTGGTGGTTGTCGTCCGTTACCGGTAGGAGTCGTTGGTGCCGAGTGACTGGAAGGGTTTTCCCGTTTGGTGCTAGTGACCCCCTGGCGTGCTCCCTCTGCGGCCGACCGGTTTTTTTATTTGTTTTTTTTTTGTTTTTTTTTTTTTTGTTTTTTGGAAGGAGTTCCCGAACTCGCTGCTTGGTGGTGTGTTCCTTTTCCCGCTGTGTGCCTCCCGAGTTGCACCTTTTCTCCTTCGAAGGGATTTTATTTTTTTATTTTTATTTTTTTTTTATTTTTATTTTTTTTGAAGGAGTTCCCTGAACCCCCGCTGCCCGTTGAGTCCCGTTCTTCCACGCCACGTGCCTCCCGAGTGCAACGCTTCCTTTTTCTCGCCCTCGAGAAGGGTAAATTTTTTTTTTTTTTGTGTGTGTGTGGCAGTGTTAGCGACTTCTTCCCGTGCTCTCTCTCGTCCTTTTCTCGCTCGGCTCCCGTCCAGTGCTAGGAAAGCTCTCACGCCCGTTGTTCCCGATGCATGGCGTGTCTCGCTCCCGTTGGATCGATGCGGTGCTGCCGCGTTCTCCTTCGGCCGGGCCTAAGCCGCGCCAGGCGAGGGACGGACATTCATGGCGAATGGTCATTCAGCGCGAATGGCGACCGCTCTTCGTTCTGCCAGCGGGCCCCTCGTCTCTCCTCCCCATTCCTTTGCAGGGTGGTGTGTGGAAGTCAGGGGTGCGGCTGGTCTGCATGAGCGCTGACCTGCGCACACTTGTTGCTGTGGTTCGCGGTGTCCCTGTGGACGTGTCGGGGCGCTTGCCCCCACGCTGTTCACTGCTTCGCGGCCCTCTTCCCCGTGCCGGGGGAAGGTGGTAGACCCGCCGGCAGGTGCATACCCTTCCCGAATGGTGTGTGCACGCGCCCCGCTTTGTGTGAGCCTTGCGGTGCTCCTGGAGCGTTCCGGGCTTTGACCACCAAGGTGCCCGCTTCTGAGTTGGCGGTGGCGCTTCCCGCTCCCCGGCGTGCCTCCTGTGCTCCATGGTGCTTGTGCCTTTACGCTTTCCCTTGTCCTAGTTGCCGGCTTTCTGCACGGTGACAGAAAAGGGGGGGTCGAGGAGTTGAGTGTGCGGTTAAAAGGCTCCTTCCGTTGGGTGAGCGCCCACCCCGTGCCTATGTTTTTGGTGCTCTTCAATTAAGGCCCTGCGCGGTTAGGGTGGTGCTGAGCGATCGCGGCTGGCCCTTTTAAAGACTGACTCCCTCAAGTCAAGGCTCCTCCTTGTGTGCGCCTTGAAGAGGCCTGGCCCTCGGCGGGGACCTGTCGCAGGTCCCCCCCGGTCCGCGAATGCTCAAGAAGACCCCGGAGAAAGAGACCTTTGCCGATACCGCAGACCCCCCACCAGCCCGGCGTGGTCCTTCCCGTTCTGTCCCGCGCCTGTTGCTCGTTTCCCGTTGCGTGCACGGGAGCCCTTGGCTGCTCGTCGGTGTTGGGTTCGTCCCGCCCTCAGTGAGGAATTTGCCTTCTAGCTATCTTCGGAAAGGGCTTTACGATCTCCGAGGGGCTTCTCCCGGATGGTCCCCTCGGCTGCCCGCCCTGACCTCAGCCTCTGCGCGCAGCGTTTGCTCTCTCGCCTACCGCGACCCGCGCCTCCCCGCTACCTCCGAGTACGAGGAGGGATCACGCGGGACGGGGCTCTGTCG
Source organism: Rattus norvegicus (assembly GCF_021556685.1). NCBI lineage: Eukaryota > Metazoa > Chordata > Mammalia > Rodentia > Muridae > Rattus > Rattus norvegicus. The sequence continues at coordinate 10,730 of NW_028238836.1, forward strand.
ACCCGCCGCCGTGCGGAGCTTGTGGGGGAGATTGGGTTTCTGGGTGGCAGGTGGCGGGGAAGGGCCGTGCACACGCCCGCGTGCGCGGTACCCCCTCTCACCGCGAGGGGTCGTCGCGGGACGGGTGGGTTTGAAGGGCGGCGCTGGGCTCCCGGTCCCACCCGCCTCCGTTTCCCCCGTGCCCTCCGTCGCGTGTGCGTCCCTCCCATGGCGCGTCTGGCCACGTCCCGGCTACCTTCGCAGGCGAGGTCGCCCAGTGTGCGGTGCGTGCCGCGTGCTCTCGGGCCGCCTGCGGTTGCCGCCTCGTCCCCCCCTTCCACGGCAGCGTTCCCACGGCCGGTGGAGATCGCGGGAGCCGTCCTACCCCCCTTCCCCTCCGCGGGGCTCTCGAGGGTCCGTGAACCGCGGGGGTTGGCCTCGGGCTCGGGCGGGACTTCCTTGCTCTGGGAACCGGGCGGCCGGCCGCGTCCGGCGCGTCGTCGGACGCCGGGGACCCGCCACGCGGGGGTCTTCGCTGCTGGCGCGCAAGGTCTGCCTCGGTTCTCTCTCGCGTCGGCTGGCGTCTCCTCGGGCTCCCGGGGGTTGTCCCGTTGGTTTCGGGTCGGCCCGGTGCCGCGGGCGTGGCGGGACTGCTCCGGGTTGGGTGCAGTGTGATTCCCCCGCCGGCTTGGCTCGCGTGCCCGGTCGCCGCCCGAGCGGCCTCCCGGTCCCTCGTGAGGCGTCTCCCGCGGGGGTGCCGCCGCGGCCGGCCCTGCCGTCGACGGTCCTCGTTCTGCCGGTTCGCCTCTCCCCGCCCGCCGGCGTTCCTTTCTCTCTCGCTCCTCGTTCGGCCGACCCGCGGCCGCGCTGCCGGGCCCCTCCCTCAACGGGGGGGGCAGCCGGGCGCGCACGGTCCCGGGGCGGTCGCGGGGTGCCTGGGGGGGAAGGCCGCCCGGCGGGCGGGAGGAAGTTGCGGTTTGAAGGGCGTCCCGGCCGCCGCGGCCGCGGCGGCGCGTCTCGCCTGGTCTCTTGGAGGCGTGCGGGGGGAAAGACGCGCCCGCGAGGCGTAGAGAGAAAGAGGCTTTAGTGGCTGTCGCCCACGTCGGTCCGTGGGGCCTGTTGGCTGAGGGTGCGTCTGCGCGGGGCCCGTCCGGCCCCGGCCGTCCTCTGGGAAGGCGCGTCGGGGGAAAGCTGCCGGGGTGCCATGCGGGCGCCTGGGCGTTGAGTCGAACCCGTGTGCGCGTCCCGGTGTGGCGGTGGGGGCTCCGGCTCGCGCCCTCCCCCTCGCCGCCCCGAGGCCCGGCCTCCTTCCGACGCGGGCTCGGCCCCCCTCCCTCCCCCTCGCGGGGCCGTGCTCGCCGCCGACCTCCCTCCTCCTCCTCCACCTGTCCGCGCGCGAGGGCGTCGCCGCCGCGTGTCAGGCGCGTTGGGCCCGTCCTCATCCTCCGCTTTCCGCCGGGGGTCGGCCGCCGCTCCGGTCTCCCGCCGCTCCCCGTTGGCGTGGTCTCCTCTCCCGCCGGTTCACGGTGGTCCTCCGACCCCGCCCGGCGGGGTCGGGGGTGGCTTGCCCTCCCCCGCGTTGCGCCTCGCTTGCCCAAAAGCTGGGGTGGGCCCGCTGCGGCCCCCGCCCGCCCGTGAGCCCCGGCCGCATCCGCGCGGCTGCGCTCGGCATGGTCCCGGCGGCGTGGGCCTCGTGTTGGGAGCGTGTCGCCCTCGCGGCGTCTCGGTACGGGTGTGTGTCGCCGGACCTGGACGGGTGGCCTTCCCGGTTCTGTCCCCGCCGTCCCCCGCC
>NW_028238836.1:22500-25000 GCF_021556685.1 Rattus norvegicus
TTTTTTTTAATAAAAATCTATCTATCTATCTATCTATCTATCTATCTATCTATCTATCTATCTATCTATCTGTATCCATGTATATCTTTCTTTCTTCTGAGATTCTCGGAGGTCGACCAGTAGTCCCGACGGCACTTTGCCTTTGATGATCCCTCTCCAATTGTCCTAGGTCGACCAGATGTCCCTAACATATGGCGACGTGTAGTTTACTCGATCCACCTGGTATTGACTTCTGGCTCTTTTTTTCAATTTATTAATGATATATCTATAATATATAATATATAATATATAAAATATATTATATATCGACCAGTTGGAAAACGAGGTCGACTAGTTGTCCTATGCCTTACATACAAAGCAGTGACTGGTACTTGCAGTACTATGATTTTTTTGTTTTTGTTTCTTTCTCTTTTTTTCGGAGCTGGGGGACCGAACCCAGGGCCTTGCGCTTGCTAGCTAGGCAAGCACTCTACCACTGACCAACTGAGCTAAATCCCCAACCCCAGTACTATGTTTCCGCCCCCCCCCCCCTTTGGTTTACATTCAATTCTCTCTCTCTCTCTCTCTCTCTCTCTCTCTCTCTCTCTCTCTCTCTCTCTCTGTGTGTGTGTGTGTGACAGGGGAGGGTCGGCCAGTTGTCCCTTCCATTATAAGCAAACTGAAGGTATCAATTGGTCAGCTGAATAGTTCTCTGCTTTCCATTGTTCTCACCATCTCTCCAGTCGTATTTTTTATAAATATTGAATATTAAATATATGTGTGTGTGGGGGGTGTGGCTGTGTGTGCATGAGTTCCTAGGTACGAACCTGAGGGAGGGAGGGAGGGAGGAGGGAAGGAAGGGAGGGAGGGAGGGAGGGAAGGAAGGTCGACCAGTCAGCCTCCTTTCTTTTTTTAAAAGTTATTTCCTCTTCTTTTCCAGAATTATTTATTTTGTGACTATGAGTACACTGTAACTATCTTCAGACACACCAGAAGAAGGCCTCATCCCATTACCGATGGTTGGGAGCCACCATGTGCTTGCTGGGGATTGAAAACTCAGGACCTCTGGAGGAGCGGCCAGGGCTCTTAACCGCTGAGACATCTCTCCAGCCCTCTTTTTCCAGTTTTAAATAAGCCTCGTTAGTTGAGCGATCTGGGAGTTGCTTTTCTTTCCAATTTGTGTGTGTGGGGGGGGCAGCAATGGATCCAGTATCCAATTCCCCTTTCTTCTCGATAACATCTTATTACAGTAAGATGGCTCGATTTCATTTGCAATTACTTTCTTATTCTAGACGAAGGTTGATGAATAAATCTTCTTGTCGCTCCATGAAGGAGGGAATAAAATAATATTTGGCTAGGTCTATATTCCTTCATTTTTATTTCTCTTTGTTTTTGTCCTTTCTTTAAAAGAAAGAGGTCAACAACGTGTGTACCACCACCACCACCACCACCACCACCACCACCACCACCACCACCACCACCACCACCACCACCGAGTTGTAGGGATCCATTATGGGCCCCTGTCTGTCTGCCTGTCTGATTCATTCGTGTTTATTTAAACGTCCTCCAATGATGGTTGTGCAGTGAAAGAAATGCGTGCCCGAGCTCGAGCTCGTGCGCAAACACACACACACACACACACACACACACACACACACACACACACGGGGGGGGCAATGGGGGGTGAGGAGGAGGAGGAGGAGGAGGAGGATGAGGAGGAGGAAAGCTTGGGTTGGGTGGTTTGAGGATTTGAAGGTTTAGCCCTGCAATGTTCCTTACAACTTAAAAACTTTGTGACACACAAAGCGATATTCATTTTCTCCTTCTACTTTTCACTCTGTAGACCAAGATGGCAGACTATATCAGCCTTTGTGGAATGTGACCTTGTATTGCTTTGCCCTACTCTGCTCTGCTCTGCTCTGCTCTGCTCAACTTAACAGACGTGTTTTTGCTTTTGTTTATGATTTTTGCTTGCTTGCTTGCTCGCTCGCTCCCATGACTTGACTGTGGTTTCCCTTTCTATTACAGCACGGTGACCAGACTGCCTTGGGGTAATCAGAAAGGAGGCCAGAAGCAGTCTTTTTTCTGACGCACTGAGACTACATACCAGCCGATTTGGAGGAAAAGATATCCCTCTCTCCCTCCCTCCCTCCCTCCCTCCCTCCCTCCCTCCCTCCCTCCCTCCCTCCCTCCCTCCTTGACCCATTTTCCCTCTTTCCCGATACACTCAATAAATTTAAAGTAAATCAATGAATCAAGTCTCTAGTAATTTATTTGTTGGGATTTATTTGTTGGAAATTATCCTCCACACCTTTCGCCCCTCCCCCCACCACTCGAGGATGTCTCCCTGGGGGTGGGGTTGGGTGGACTCGTGTAGGCATACCTCTCCTCCCTTGGCTTTCCGGTCCACTTCGCTCCAGCATACCTAACTCTTTGGAAATGGTAATAGAGTTCATGACACACCCTCACAGAGAGAGGAAGAGTCCGATCGTTCACTGATTCGCTCTCACCCAGCCTCGCC
>NW_028238836.1:32500-72500 GCF_021556685.1 Rattus norvegicus
AGACCAGAGGAGCCCCTTACAATTCTCCACAGGTAGTGATGACCGGAGTGTTCAGTGCGACTAAGCAGGAATTATATGGTTGCCGCCATTATGCTTGATCTTACCGAAGGTAGGGTTGCGGGGCATGGTTGCCACGATGGCGACCAGTAGACCGTGATTGAGAGACGGAACAATAATTAACCTACAATTCTCCCTCTCGGTCAACTGTTTCTCTGTCACTCTCTGTCTCTCTTCCCTCCTTCCCTCCCCCGTCTCTCAGACCTGAATGAGCATTGGAACTAAAGTAAATGTACATGTGAAAAGAAGCCAGGTGTGGTGCTGCATGTCTTTGATTGCATCACTTGAGAGGTGAAGGTGGGTAGAACTCTGTGAGCAGGCTGCAGACCTGATCCAGGTACTGATTTCCAGGGCTTTTGTGCAAAGACCCCTGACTCAACTAAAGAAATGAGGAGGAAAATAAAGAAACAGATACAATTAACTTGGAATAAACCAAACAAACTAAGAAAAAGGAAAGGCAGTAATGGAGTGGCCTGGCTTACAGAGGAGGGGCAGACATTTATCTGCCATTGCCTCCTCGGTTGAACACACAAACACACGCATGGGGGAGGGGGAGAGACAGAGACAGAGAGAGACAGAGAGACAGAGAGAGGAAGAGAGACAGAGACAGGGAGACAGAGAGAGAGACAGACACAGAGAGAGAGAGAGACAGACAGACAGAGACAGAGAGACACAGAAAATTCGATCTCTCTCTCTCTCTCTCTCTCTCTCTCTCTCTCTCTCTCTCTCTCTCATCACAGGCTGAGCTCAGGGACAGTGAGTTCCACACTCACTCAGAGAAAAACTCTGTCTCCAGTCACCCTCACCCACACGCCTTCAAAATGATCCATTGTACTATTTTAGATTTATGTCTGAGGAGCCCTCTCCCTCCGCCTCCTCCTGTTACGTTGTAGAAACGTTTAATCCCAAACAGGGCTTCTCTCCTACCCTGCCTTGATGATTCTGTTCCTGGATAAAAGATACACAAGCTTTATTATCTACAGGAAGCCTTAAATAGCACTAGAAGACCTGGGCAGGCAGATATCTACCCTCTAGGTTGTTAGTTTTGGGGGTTTTGTTTGTTTGTTTGTTTTTGTGTTTTTTGTTGTTGTTTTTAATTTTTTTTAGATTTGTTTTTTATTTATCTGAGTATGCTGCAGTTATCTTCAGACACACCAGAAGAGATCAATCAGATCTCATTACAGATGGTTGTGAGCCACCATGTGGTTGCTGGCAATTGAACTCAGGACGTCTGGAAGAGCAGTCAGTGCTCTTAACCGCTGAGCCATCTCTCCAGCCCCTGTTGTTGTTTTTTGTTTTGGTCAAAAACCTGGATTCTCGGGGTTGGGGATTTAGCTCAGTGGAGCGCTTGCCTAGCAAGCGCAAGGCCCTGGGAAGAGCAAGGTCCCCAGCTCCGGAAAAAAGAAAAGAGGAAGAAAACAAACAAAACAAACAAAACAAAAAAAAACCCTCTGGATTCTCAGGAGCTGTGTGGTGTGTCCTCTTATGTTCTGGTGCCCTCTTCTGGCATGCAGACATATAGGAATCAGAGAGAGCCCACATTTTTGTCCAGAACAAACAAACTGCCAAACTGCCAAACAAACAACAAAGGATTGTAGGTTTTGACTGGCTCTGTAGGTTTCAGAGAAAGGCAGGGCAGACCTCTGTGAGTTTGGGACTAGACTACTCTACCGAGCAAGTTCCAGGGAGGGATTCCACAGAGCACAGTGGACTGGACAAAATTTTGACTTTGTAATTTTATTTTTTGCCCAATTGGGATTTATGATTTGATTGTCACAAAACTTATACCTTTCATTTTATTTTATTTTCGGCCAAAATTTCATTTTCAGTTTCACTTCCGATTTAACTTTTAATTTCTTGTCGCGCTTATGTTCGGATCGAGTTAATTCTCTGGGGAGCTGTGCCCTTGCCACTGGTGCTGGCAGAAGGGGATCGAGATCTAGAGGTTCTGTGTGGTGGGCTGTGTGGCAGAGGAAAAAAATGAAATTAAGAACATATATAAATCTATGGATTTGTATAAGGAGAAACGTATGGTATGGTGGGAAGATGTAAGGGAGAGAAAAATAAAAAAAAATAGATAGATAGATAGATAGATAGATAGATAGATAGATAGATAGATAGATAGATAGAGTGATTCATGCTCCCAGCCTCCTATGTACAGAGTTCCCCGAGGCGTTTTACTCGCCAAATAAAGACTGCGGTGTTTCCCAACACACCATGTGAATGTCCGTGGCTGTCGAAATTATTTCATTTATGTTTTTCACGTTTGTCGTCCGTGTCACTTCAAGGCCATTGTGACTTCAGTCTTGTTATTGATTCATATATGCTTTCTATTTCTTTTCATTTTTCAAACCTTTTTGTCTAAATTGTATTTGTCATTCACCTTGATTTAAACATTTATTAAAGTCCAGTTTGCCATTTATTCGTATTTACTCGTATTTTATTATTATTTTATAAATTTATTCCATCATTTCGTTTCAGTCGTCTATATTTGCCCTTCATCTCGTTCCCGCTTTTCTTTTTTTTCTTTTTTCTTTTTTCTTTTTTCAGAGCTGGGGACTGAATCCAGGGCCTTGCATTTGCTAGGCAAGCACTCTACCACAGAGCTAAATCCCAAACCCGTCGTTCCCACTTTATGTCTGTTAACATTTAATTGTTTTATCTCCCTTGTCCTTCTGTGTCCCTCGTCTTAATTTCTGCTTTATTGTTTTCTTTTTTTTTTAAATTTATTTATTTAACGCATGTGAGTACACTGTAGCTGTCTTCAGACACACCAGAAGAGGGCATCAGGTCTCATTACAGATGGTTGTGAGCCACCATGTGTTGCTGGGATTTGAACTCAGGACCTCTGGGAGAGCGGTCAGTGCTCTTAACCGCTGAGCCATCTCTCCATCCCATCTGTTTTATTGTTTACATCGCACTTACTCTGTTTTTATGGCGATCTATTAACTTTTTCCATGTCAGTCGTCGGTATCTGTTGATCACCTTGATTTTTTTTTTCTTTTTTCTTTTTTCGGAGCTGGGGACCGAACCCAGGGCCTTACTCTTGCTAGGCAAGCGCTCTACCACTGAGCTAAATCCCCAACCCCGATCACCTTGATTTTTGTTTTATTGTTTATTCACATTGACTCTTCATTATTATTTTTAAGTAAAATAAAATAAATAAAATTTAAATATGGTAAAAATATTTGTTAAACAGATATTAAAAGGAGGTCTACAGCAGATTTTTAAACTAACGGCACACACACACACACACACACACACACACACACACACACACACACACAAATTTCTCCCAGAGGTCCTGAGTTCAATTACCAGAACCACAAGGTGGCTGACAACCATCTGTAATGGATCTGATAAAATAGCTACAGTGTACTCTTACGCATAAATAAAATAAATAAATCTTTAAAAAAAATAAAATAAAATATGAGGTAATTCCCCTCCCAAATTCTCTCCACGTGCTCATGACTGGCCTTTACTCTCTTCACCTTTCTTCTCTCATTAAACAATGAGGTTGACCAGTCTTCCTGTGTAACAGAGGTCTTTTTTGTGGTTTTTATTCAATCAACTCGGAAGTCGATCTGCTGTCCCTTTATTAAAAGCCAGTATTAAGTGGCGAGCCGATGTTTCAACTTTCACCATTCTGTTCCTTTCACCAAAAAGAGGGGGTTCAAACAAAACGAAAGGAGGAGCTCGACCAGTTGGCCTAGCTTCCCTGTTCCTTTTCCCTCTTCCACGGTATGCTCGATGAAATAAAGTAAATAAATGAAGTTTCTACGAACTCTCTCTCACATCACACACACACACACACAAGGCCTCCTCCCAAGAGGGGTGGACCTAGCTGAGAGGGGGTGGGTGGGCGGGCTGGAGAATATGCAGGTTCCTGAAGGTCAAAGTACTGCAGCACGCTTCAGTGCCTCTTTAGAGTTTAGAGCTAAAGTTTTCCTGAAATCAGCGAGTGATGATTTCACTGTGAAATGATGCTGATCATCGCTCTCGCTGTCCTGTCAGGGCTCCGGCTCCTGGCAAATGTCTGACTGAAGAAACCTTAGTTAGACTCACACCCAGCTGTTTGGAAATGGTAATGGAGTTGATAGCACACCCTGGGGGAAAGAGTGTACTCTTTGCTCACGCCTCATAAATAAGGGTGAATAATATATGTACAGGGTTTGGCGTTTATTCATGTTTAATGTTTAGTTAAATAAAGCTTGTCAAGGGCTGGAGAGATGGCAGGTTAAGAGCACTCACCGCTCTGCTCTTCCAGAGGTCCTGAGTGATTCCACAGAAACCACATCTTCTGCAAAGGATATCCCATGCACTCTTGCTGTGTATGGAAAAGGGCTTTAGTGTACTCAATCCTCAAAATGAAGCTTGCAAAGAAATTGAGCATCTTAAAATGCCAGGCACGTTTATCCGCTTCTCCCTGTTCACATAACCACAGAGGTCCCTCTTCCTTAACTCCAGCCCAACTGGACAGAAGTGCAAACTATCATCTACCTATCTGGAGTGAGTGGTTGGATACAGGGAGATGGAGCATTTGCAGTTAGTAAGTTCTGACCGGTTTTTATTTCCTTTCATTTTTGGATAGATATCGTGGCCTTTTTTTTTTTTATACAAATTCTTGTTTTCTGTGCAACATTCTGATCATAGTTTCCCATCGCAAAGCTCTTTCCAGATCCTTCCTCCCCATCCACCACCCCGTACTAACCCAGGCCTGCCCTCATACCCAGGTGAGTCTCCATTGAGAAAGGACGGGTGTGATGTGCCAGTGACTTCGGACTTGGAGAACTGGGATCTGGGAACGCAGGCAGGCCCTCGGTTTTGAAACAAACAAACAAACAAACAAACAAACAAACAAACAAACACACCAAAATATTTAAAGCAGGCAACAACTGCCTGCACGCCAAGAGACTGTTGACTCTGGAGATAGTACGATGTGAAACTTGCTTAATACAGGAGTCCACACAACACAAAGGGAACACTGAAGGGAGAGAGGGGGGTATGTTTATCGAGACAGAGATTTATCTTCCTCTGTCTCTTTTGGTGCTGTTGGTTTTGGGATAGGATAGAAGAGAAAAGGCTCTCTCTCTCTCTCTCAAAGCTCTCTCTCTCTAAAGCTCTCTCTCTCTCTCCCTCTCTCTCTCTCTTCACACACACACACACACACACACACACACACACACACACACACACACACACACACTGGAGAGGAAGACAGAAGACCTATCTAGATGCAATGAAGAAGGCCTATGTCAGATGAGTTAATGGCTAGGGAACTGTTAGCTGGATTTTGTTGCAGTTGCTAGTATTATAAGGACACTGGTTTCTGCTCCAGAATTCATTTACATATTCTGTTAGGCTCTTCTGTGTGATAACACACTCAGAAACCAACACTGTATAATAGTTACCCGCAATAATCTTGGACCTGAGCAGCACTTCCCGCACCTGTATAAGCTTTTATAACACCACCAACACTAGAGCGACAGGGCAGACAGAGACTATTTGGAACCGGACTTCCATTTGAGTTTTTGTTTGTGTTCTTGTTTTTCCTCTCCTGTCCACCAAACACATATAGTTCTTTCCACATCTTATATCTCAAAACAAATAATGCTTGCTGTGAGGGTACTACTCTAGACCAGAGGGAGCCCTTTCTCCACAGGTTGATGACCGGAGTGTTCAGTGCGACTAAGCAGAATGATTATGCTTGATCTTACCGAAGGTAGGGTTGCGGGGCATGGTTGCCACGATGGCGACCAGTAGACCGTGATTGAGGAGACGGAACAGAACTGTTTCTCTGTCACTCAGACCTGAATGAGCATTGGAACTAAAGTAAATGTACATGTGAAAAGAAGCTGCTGCATGTCTTTGATTGCATCCTCTGTGAGCAGGCTGCAGACCTGATCCAGGTACTGATTTCGGGCTTTTGTGCAAAGACCCCTGACTCAACTAAAGAAATGAGGAGGAAAATAAAGAAACAGATACAATTAACTTGAAGAAAAAGGAAAGGCAGTAATGGAGTCTACAGAGGAGGGGCAGACATTTATCTGCCATAACACACAAACACACGCATTGAAAATTGATCTCTGGCTGAGCTAGACAGTGAGTTCCACACTCACTCAGAGAAAAACTCTGTCTCCAGTCACCTCACCCACACGCCTTCAAAATGATCCATTGTACTATTTTAGATTTATGTCTGAGGAGCCCCTCTCCCTCCGCGCTGCTGTAGAAACGTTTAATCCCAAACAGGGCTTCTCTCCTACCCTGCCTTGATGATTCTGTTCCTGGATAAAAGACACAAGCTTTATTATCTACAGGAAGCCTCACTAGAAGACCTGGGCAGGCAGATATCTACCCTCTAGGTTGTTAGTTTTGGGGGTTTTGTTTGTTTGTTTGGTTTTTTTGTTGTTGTTTTTAATTTTTTTAGATTTGTTTTTTATTTATCTGAGTGGAAGAGATCAATCAGATCTCATTACAGATGGTTGTGAGCTATGTGTTGCTGGCAATTGAGACGTCTGGAAGATAGGTGGCTGAGCCATCTCTCCAGCCCCTGTTGTTGTTTTTTGTTTTGGTCAAAAACCTGGATTCTCGATTTAGCTCAGTGGTAGAGCTTGCCAGCAAGCGCAAGGCCCTGGGAAGAGCAAGGTCAGCTCGGAAAAGAAAAGTCTGGATTCTCAGGAGCTGTGTGGTGTGTCCTGTTCTGTGCCCTCTTCTGCAGCACATAGGAATCAGAGAGAGCCCACATTTTTGTCCAGGAACAAACAAACTGCCAAACTGCCAAACAAACAACAAAGGATTGTAGGTTTTAGGCTCTGTAGGTTTCAGAGAAAGGCAGGGCAGACCTCTGTGAGTTTGGGACTAGACTACTCTACCGAGCAAGTTCCAGGGAGGATGGAGCACAGTGGACTGGACAAATTTTGACTTGTAATTTTATTTTTTGCCCAATTGGGATTTATGTTGATTGACAAAACTTATACCTTTCATTTTATTTTATTTTCGGCCAAAATTTCATTTTCAGTTTCACTTCCGATTTAATGTCGCGCTTATGTTCGGATCGATTCTCTGGGAGCTGTGCCTTGCCACTGGTGCTGGCAGAAGGGATCCCGAGATCTAGAGGTTCTGTGTGGTGGGCTGTGTGGCAGAGGAAAAAAATGAAATTAAGAACATATATAAATCTATGGATTTGTATAAGGAGAAACGTGCATGCTCCCAGCCTCCTATGTACAGAGTTCCCCGAGGCGTTTTTAAAATAAAGATCTGAACACACCATGAATGTCCGTGGCTGTCGAAACATTTATGTTTTTCACGTTAGTTAGACTCAAGGCCACCTTCAGTCTTGTTATTGATTCATATATGCTTTATTTCTTTTCATTTTTCAAAACCTTTTTGTCTAAATTGTATTTGTCATTCACCTTGATTTAAACATTTATTAGGTCCAGTTTGCCATTTATTCGTATTTACATTTTATTATTATTTTATAAATTTATTCCATCATTTCGTTTCAGTCGTCTATATTTGCCCTTCATCTCGTTCCCGGAGCTGGGGACTGAATCCAGGGCCTTGCATTTGCTAGGCAAGCACTCTACCACAGAGCTAAATCCCCAACCCCGTCGTTCCCACTTTATGTCTGTTAACATTTAATTGTTTTATCTCCCTTGTCCTTCTGTGTCCCTCGTCTTAATTTCTGCCATTGTTTTCTTTTTTTTTAAATTTATTTATTTAACGCATGTGAGTACACTGTAGCTGTCTTCAGACACACCAGAAGAGTGGCATCAGGTCTCATTACAGATGGTTGTGATGTGGTTGCTGGGATTTGAACTCAGTCTGGGAGAGCGGTCAGTGCTCTTAACCGCTGAGCCATCTCTCCATCCCATCTGTTTTATTGTTTACATCGCACTACTCTGTTTTTATGGCGATCTATTAACAGTCAGTCGTCGGTATCTGTTGATCACCTTGATTTTTTTTTTTCTGGAGCTTCAACCCAGGGCCTGTCTACCACTGAGCTAAATCCCCAACCCCGATCACCTGATTTTTGTTTTATTGTTTATTCACATTGACTCTTTATTCATTATTATTTTTAAGTAAAATAAAATAAATAAAATTTAAATATAAAAATATTTGTTAAACAGATATTAAAAGGGAGGTCTACAGCAGAGGGCAGAGGTCCTGAGTTCAATTACCAGCAACCACAAGGTGGCTGACAACCATCTGTAATGGGATCTGATGCTCAAAATAGCTACAGTGTACTCTTACGCATAAATAAAATAAATAAATCTTCTTCAGAGGCTCTTTTGCTGTCCCTTCTCTCCCCAGTTGCTCATGACTGGCCTTTACTCACATTAAACCTCTGTGGAGGGGAGGGGTGTGTGTGTGACCAGTCTTCCTGTGTAACAGAGGTTTAAAAGGAGGCTGGTCGACAAAACGTTTTTTTGTGGTTTTTATTCTCTCTCTCTCTCTCTCTCTCTCTCTCTCTCTCTCTCTCTTTCTCTCTCTCTTAATCAACTCGGAAGTCGATCTGCTGTCCCTTTTATTAAAAGCCAAAGTATTAAGTGCGAGCCGATGTTTCAACTTTCACCATTCTGTTCCTTTCACCAAAAAGAGGGGTTCTGGCTTTTCCTGAAACAAAACGAAAGGAGGAGCTCGACCAGTAGCTTCCCTGTTCCTTTTCCCTCTTCCACGGTATGCTCGATGAAATAAAGGGTTTCTTGTAGTGTTTGGAGACTCTCTCTCAAGAGAGAGTTGCATACAGGCCTGAGGGGAGGGGTGACAGGAGCTAGCTGAGAGGGGTAGAATATGCAGGTTCCTGAAGGTCAGTCGGGGAAGTACTGCTGCTGCCCTAGCACGCTTCAGTGCCTCTTTAGAGTTTAGAGTTTAAAGTTTTCTGCCTGAAATCAGCGAGTGATGATTTCACTGTGAAATGATGTCTGATCATCGCTCTCGCTGTCCTGTCAAGCAAATGTCTGACTGAAGGAAACCTTGACTCACACCCAGCTGTTTGGAAATGGTAATGGAGTTGATAGCACACCCTGCTGGGCCCTGCCAGCTCGGGGATTTCTAAGTAAGGGTGAATCTGGACCATATATGTACAGGGTTTGGCGTTTCTGATTCATGTTTAATGTTTAGTTAAATAAAGTTGTCAAGGCTGGAGAGATGGCTCCGAGGTTAAGAGCACTCACCGCTCTGCTCTTCCAGAGGTCCTGAGTTCGATTCCACAGAAACCACATGGTGGCTCACAACCCTCTGCAAAGCCCCATGCACTCTACTGCCCTGTGTATGTGAAAAGGGCTTAGTGTACTCAATGTACCTTTAAAAGAATGAAACCTTGCAAAGAAATTGAGCATCTTAAAATGCCAGGCACGTTTATCCGCTCCTTTTATTTTATTTCGTGTGTGGATCACAAACTATCCCCTTCCCTTAACCTCGACAGCCCAACTGGGACAGAAGTGCTCATCTACCTATCTGGGAGTGGAGTGGTTGGATACAGGGAGATGGAGCATTTGCAGTTAGTAAAGTTCTGATGTCGGTTTTTATTTCCTTTCATTTTTGGATAGATATCGGGAGCCTTTTTTTTTTTAAGTACAAATTTTGTTTTCTGTGCAACATTCTGATCATAGTTTCCCATCGCAAAGCTCTTTCCAGATCCTTCCTCCCCATCCACCACCCCGTACTAACCCAGGCCTGCCCTTAGATGTGGTTGATGCATACCCAGGTGAGTCTCCATTGGAGAAAGGACGATATTCATCTCCTATGACTGTCAATGGCCGATGACCTAAATGCCAGTGACTTCGGACTTGACTCCATTTTCCCTCTGAGAACTGGGTTTGGATCTGTTGAACGCAGGCAGGCCCTCGGTTTTGAAACAAACAAACAAACAAACAAACAAACAAACAAACAAACAAACACACCAAAAAATATTTAAAGCAGGCAACAACTGCCTGCACGCCAAGAGACTGTTGACTCCTCTTTGGAGATAGTACGATGTGAAACTTGCTTAATACAGTAGAGTCCACACAACACAAAGGGAACACTTTAACAAATTATGAAGGAGAGAGGGGGGGTATGTTTATCTACCCCTCTTGTTTCTCAGACTAGAGATTTCATCTTCCTCTGTCTCTCGAGTGCTGGTGGCTTTGCTGCTGGTTTGGGGGGGGGGGTTGGGATAGGGATAGGAAGAGAAAAGGCTTGAGTGCTGATTTTAAAGCTCTCTCTCTCTCTAAAGCTCTCTCTCTAAAGCTCTCTCTCTCTCTCCCCCCCTCTCTCTCTCTTTTTTTACACACACACACACACACACACACACACACACACACACACACACACACACACACACACTGGAGAGGAAGACAGGAAGACCTATCTAGATGCAACGTGAAGAAGGCCTATGTCAGATGAGTTAATGGCTAGGGAACTGTTAGCTGGCTAGTCTGCCATTTTGTTGCAGTTGCTAGTATTATAAGGACACTTTCATTGGTTGTTTCTGCTGTTGCTGCCAGAATTCATTACATATTCTGTTAGGCTCTTCTGTGTGATAACACACTCAGAAACCGAACACTGTAGGAGTCAGTCTAACTGCTTTCTTTGTTGTCTAGTTACCCGCAATAATCTTGGACCTGAACTGAACACCCAGCAGCACTTCCCGCACCCACCCATGTATAAGCTTTTATAACCTGGACCACCAACACTAGAGCGACAGGGCAGACAGAGTATTTGGAACCGGACTTCCATTTTGAGTTTTTGTTTGTGTTCTTGTTTTTTTCTCCTGTCCTGTCCTGTCCTGTCCTGTCCTGTCCTGTCCTGTCCTCTCTGTCTGTCTGTCTGTCTGTCTGTCTGTCTGTCTGTCTGTAAATCCACACATATAGTTCTTTCCACATCTTATATCTCAAAACAAATAATGCTTGCTGTGATCCTGTTTCATTCAAGGGTACTACTCTCTAGACCAGAGGAGCCCCTTTACAATTCTCCACAGGTAGTGATGACCGGAGTGTTCAGTGCGACTAAGCAGAATTATATGGTTGCCGCCATTATGCTTGATCTTACCGAAGGTAGGGTTGCGGGGCATGGTTGCCACGATGGCGACCAGTAGACCGTGATTGAGGAGACGGAACAATAATTAACCTACAATTCTCCCTCTCGGTCAACTGTTTCTCTGTCACTCTCTGTCTCTCTTCCCTCCTTCCCTCCCCCGTCTCTCAGACCTGAATGAGCATTGGAACTAAAGTAAATGTACATGTGAAAAGAAGCCAGGTGTGGTGCTGCATGTCTTTGATTGCATCACTTGAGAGGTGAAGGTGGGTAGAACTCTGTGAGCAGGCTGCAGACCTGATCCAGGTACTGATTTCCAGGGCTTTTGTGCAAAGACCCCTGACTCAACTAAAGAAATGAGGAGGAAAATAAAGAAACAGATACAATTAACTTGGAATAAACCAAACAAACTAAGAAAAAGGAAAGGCAGTAATGGAGTGGCCTGGCTTACAGAGGAGGGGCAGACATTTATCTGCCATTGCCTCTCGGTTGAACACACAAACACACGCATGGGGGAGGGGAGAGACAGAGAGACAGAGAGAGACAGAGAGACAGAGAGAGGAAGAGAGACAGAGACAGGGAGACAGAGAGAGAGAGACACAGAGAGAGAGAGACAGACAGACAGAGACAGAGAGACACAGAAAATTCGATCTCTCTCTCTCTCTCTCTCTCTCTCTCTCTCTCTCTCTCTCATCACAGGCTGAGCTCAGGGACAGTGAGTTCCACACTCACTCAGAGAAAAACTCTGTCTCCAGTCACCCTCACCCACACGCCTTCAAAATGATCCATTGTACTATTTTAGATTTATGTCTGAGGCCCTCTCCTCCGCCTCCTCCTGTTACGTTGTAGAAACGTTTAATCCCAAACAGGGCTTCTCTCCTACCCTGCCTTGATGATTCTGTTCCTGGATAAAAGATACACAAGCTTTATTATCTACAGGAAGCCTTAAATAGCACTAGAAGACCTGGGCAGGCAGATATCTACCCTCTAGGTTGTTAGTTTTGGGGGTTTTGTTTGTTTGTTTGTTTTTGTGTTTTTTGTTGTTGTTTTTAATTTTTTAGATTTGTTTTTTATTTATCTGAGTATGCTGCAGTTATCTTCAGACACACCAGAAGAGATCAATCAGATCTCATTACAGATGGTTGTGAGCCACCATGTGGTTGCTGGCAATTGAACTCAGGACGTCTGGAAGAGCAGTCAGTGCTCTTAACCGCTGAGCCATCTCTCCAGCCCCTGTTGTTGTTTTTTGTTTTGGTCAAAAACCTGGATTCTCGGGGTTGGGGATTTAGCTCAGTGGTAGAGCGCTGCCTAGCAAGCGCAAGGCCCTGGGAAGAGCAAGGTCCCCAGCTCCGGAAAAAGAAAAGAGGAAGAAAAAAAACAAACAAAACAAACAAAACAAAAAAAAACCCTCTGGATTCTCAGGAGCTGTGTGGTGTGTCCTCTTATGTTCTGGTGCCCTCTTCTGGCATGCAGACATATAGGAATCAGAGAGAGCCCACATTTTTGTCCAGGAACAAACAAACTGCCAAACTGCCAAACAAACAACAAAGGATTGTAGGTTTTGACTGGCTCTGTAGGTTTCAGAGAAAGGCAGGGCAGACCTCTGTGAGTTTGGGACTAGACTACTCTACCGAGCAAGTTCCAGGGAGGGATTCCACAGGAGCACAGTGGACTGGACAAAATTTTGACTTTGTAATTTTATTTTTTGCCCAATTGGGATTTATGATTTGATTGTCACAAAACTTATACCTTTCATTTTATTTTATTTTCGGCCAAAATTTCATTTTCAGTTTCACTTCCGATTTAACTTTTAATTTCTTGTCGCGCTTATGTTCGGATCGAGTTAATTCTCTGGGGAGCTGTGCCCTTGCCACTGGTGCTGGCAGAAGGGGATCCCGAGATCTAGAGGTTCTGTGTGGTGGGCTGTGTGGCAGAGGAAAAAAATGAAATTAAGAACATATATAAATCTATGGATTTGTATAAGGAGAAACGTATGGTATGGTGGGAAGATGTAAGGGAGAGAAAATAAAAAATAGATAGATAGATAGATAGATAGATAGATAGATAGATAGATAGATAGATAGAGTGATTCATGCTCCCAGCCTCCTATGTACAGAGTTCCCCGAGGCGTTTTTACTCGCCAAATAAAGACTGCGGTGTTTCCCAACACACCATGTGAATGTCCGTGGCTGTCGAAATTATTTCATTTATGTTTTTCACGTTTGTCGTCCGTGTCACTTCAAGGCCATTGTGACTTCAGTCTTGTTATTGATTCATATATGCTTTCTATTTCTTTTCATTTTTCAAAACCTTTTTGTCTAAATTGTATTTGTCATTCACCTTGATTTAAACATTTATTAAAGTCCAGTTTGCCATTTATTCGTATTTACTCGTATTTTATTATTATTTTATAAATTTATTCCATCATTTCGTTTCAGTCGTCTATATTTGCCCTTCATCTCGTTCCCGCTTTTCTTTTTTTTTCTTTTTTCTTTTTTCTTTTTTCAGAGCTGGGGACTGAATCCAGGGCCTTGCATTTGCTAGGCAAGCACTCTACCACAGAGCTAAATCCCCAACCCCGTCGTTCCCACTTTATGTCTGTTAACATTTAATTGTTTTATCTCCCTTGTCCTTCTGTGTCCCTCGTCTTAATTTCTGCTTTATTGTTTTCTTTTTTTTTTAAATTTATTTATTTAACGCATGTGAGTACACTGTAGCTGTCTTCAGACACACCAGAAGAGGGCATCAGGTCTCATTACAGATGGTTGTGAGCCACCATGTGGTTGCTGGGATTTGAACTCAGGACCTCTGGGAGAGCGGTCAGTGCTCTTAACCGCTGAGCCATCTCTCCATCCCATCTGTTTTATTGTTTACATCGCACTTACTCTGTTTTTATGGCGATCTATTAACTTTTTTCCATGTCAGTCGTCGGTATCTGTTGATCACCTTGATTTTTTTTTTCTTTTTTCTTTTTCGGAGCTGGGGACCGAACCCAGGGCCTTACTCTTGCTAGGCAAGCGCTCTACCACTGAGCTAAATCCCCAACCCCGATCACCTTGATTTTTGTTTTATTGTTTATTCACATTGACTCTTTATTCATTATTATTTTTAAGTAAAATAAAATAAATAAAATTTAAATATGGTAAAAATATTTGTTAAACAGATATTAAAAGGGAGGTCTACAGCAGATTTTTAAACTAACGGGCACACACACACACACACACACACACACACACACACACACACACACACACAAATTTCTCCCAGAGGTCCTGAGTTCAATTACCAGCAACCACAAGGTGGCTGACAACCATCTGTAATGGGATCTGATGCTCTCTTCTGGTGTGTCTGAAAATAGCTACAGTGTACTCTTACGCATAAATAAAATAAATAAATCTTTAAAAAAAATAAAATAAAATATGAGGTTGGCTCTCTTTGCTCCTCTCTTTGCTCTTTTGCTCTTCCTCTCTTCCCCTCTTCCCCTTTGTCCCTTCTCTCCCCATTCCCCTCCCAAATTCTCTCCACGTGCTCATGACTGGCCTTTACTCTCTTCTTCTACCTTTCTTCTCTCATTAAACCTCTCCGTGGAGGGGGAGGGGTGTGTGTGTGAGTGGGGGGAGGGGGGAATGAGGTTGACCAGTCTTCCTGTGTAACAGAGGTTTAAAAGGAGGCTGGTCGACAAAACGTTTTTTTGTGGTTTTTATTCTCTCTCTCTCTCTCTCTCTCTCTCTCTCTCTCTCTCTCTCTCTCTCTCTCTCTTTCTCTCTCTCTTAATCAACTCGGAAGTCGATCTGCTGTCCCTTTTATTAAAAGCCAAAGTATTAAGTGGCGAGCCGATGTTTCAACTTTCACCATTCTGTTCCTTTCACCAAAAAGAGGGGGTTCTTTGGCTTTTCCTTTCCTTTGAAACAAAACGAAAGGAGGAGCTCGACCAGTTGGCCTAGCTTCCCTGTTCCTTTTCCCTCTTCCACGGTATGCTCGATGAAATAAAGTAAATAAATGAAGTTTCTAGTTATGTATTTGTTTGGGAGACCCGAACTCTCTCTCAAGAGAGAGTTGCATCTTCCCGCTGCCGCCCCCCCCCCCACACACACACAAGGCCTCCTCCCTGTATGTGGGGGAGGGGGAGGGGTGGACAGGAGCTAGCTGAGAGGGGTGGGGTGGGGCGGGGCTGGAGAATATGCAGGTTCCTGAAGGTCAGTCGGGGAAGTACTGCTGCTGCCCTAGCACGCTTCAGTGCCTCTTTAGAGTTTAGAGTTTTCTAAAGTTTTCTGCCTGAAATCAGCGAGTGATGATTTCACTGTGAAATGATGTCTGATCATCGCTCTCGCTGTCCTGTCAGGGCTCCGGCTCCTGGCAAATGTCTGACTGAAGGAAACCTTAGTTAGACTCACACCCAGCTGTTTGGAAATGGTAATGGAGTTGATAGCACACCCTGGGGGAAAGAGGCAGACTCCCTTTTGCTCACTCTCAATTCCCAGCCTCGCCCTGCCAGCTCGGGGATTTCTAAGTAAGGGTGAATCTGGACCATATATGTACAGGGTTTGGCGTTTCTGATTCATGTTTAATGTTTAGTTAAATAAAGCTTGTCAAGGGCTGGAGAGATGGCTCCGAGGTTAAGAGCACTCACCGCTCTGCTCTTCCAGAGGTCCTGAGTTCGATTCCACAGAAACCACATGGTGGCTCACAACCCTCTGCAAAGGATATCCCATGCACTCTACTGCCCTGTGTATGTGAAAAGGGCTTTAGTGTACTCAATGTAAGTGAAAATAAATAAGTAAACCTTTAAAAGAATGAAACAAAATGAAGCTTGCAAAGAAATTGAGCATCTTAAAATGCCAGGCACGTTTATCCGCTCCTTTTATTTTATTTCGTGTGTGGATCACATAACCACAGAGGTGGTTCCCTTCCCTTAACCTCGACAGCCCAACTGGGACAGAAGTGCAAACTATCATCTACCTATCTGGGAGTGGAGTGGTTGGATACAGGGAGATGGAGCATTTGCAGTTAGTAAAGTTCTGATGTCGGTTTTTATTTCCTTTCATTTTTGGATAGATATCGGGAGCCTTTTTTTTTTTTTTTAAGTACAAATTTTGTTTTCTGTGCAACATTCTGATCATAGTTTCCCATCGCAAAGCTCTTTCCAGATCCTTCCTCCCCATCCACCACCCCGTACTAACCCAGGCCTGCCCTTAGATGTGGTTGATGCATACCCAGGTGAGTCTCCATTGGAGAAAGGACGATATTCCCATCTCCTATGACTGTCAATGGCCGATGACCTAAATGCCAGTGACTTCGGACTTGACTCCATTTTCCCCTCTGAGAACTGGGTTTGGATCTGTTGAACGCAGGCAGGCCCTCGGTTTTGAAACAAACAAACAAACAAACAAACAAACAAACAAACAAACACACCAAAAAATATTTAAAGCAGGCAACAACTGCCTGCACGCCAAGAGACTGTTGACTCCTCTTTGGAGATAGTACGATGTGAAACTTGCTTAATACAGTAGAGTCCACACAACACAAAGGGAACACTTTAACAAATTATGAAGGAGAGAGGGGGGGTATGTTTATCTACCTCCTCTTGTTTCTCAGACTAGAGATTTCATCTTCCTCTGTCTCTCGAGTGCTGGTGGCTTTGCTGCTGGTTTGGGGGGGGGGTTGGGATAGGGATAGGAAGAGAAAAGGCTTGAGTGCTGATTTTAAAGCTCTCTCTCTCTCTAAAGCTCTCTCTCTCTAAAGCTCTCTCTCTCTCCCCCTCCTTCTCTCTCTCTTTACACACACACACACACACACACACACACACACACACACACACACACACACACACACACTGGAGAGGAAGACAGGAAGACCTATCTAGATGCAACGTGAAGAAGGCCTATGTCAGATGAGTTAATGGCTAGGGAACTGTTAGCTGGCTAGTCTGCCATTTTGTTGCAGTTGCTAGTATTATAAGGACACTTTCTCATTGGTTGTTTCTGCTGTTGCTGCCAGAATTCATTACATATTCTGTTAGGCTCTTCTGTGTGATAACACACTCAGAAACCGAACACTGTAGGAGTCAGTCTAACTGCTTTCTTTGTTGTCTAGTTACCCGCAATAATCTTGGACCTGAACTGAACACCCAGCAGCACTTCCCGCACCCACCCATGTATAAGCTTTTATAACCTGGACCACCAACACTAGAGCGACAGGGCAGACAGAGACTATTTGGAACCGGACTTCCATTTTGAGTTTTTGTTTGTGTTCTTGTTTTTCTCCTGTCCTGTCCTGTCCTGTCCTGTCCTGTCCTGTCCTGTCCTCTCTGTCTGTCTGTCTGTCTGTCTGTCTGTCTGTCTGTCTGTAAATCCACACATATAGTTCTTTCCACATCTTATATCTCAAAACAAATAATGCTTGCTGTGATCCTCATTTCATTCAAGGGTACTACTCTCTAGACCAGAGGAGCCCCCTTACAATTCTCCACAGGTAGTGATGACCGGAGTGTTCAGTGCGACTAAGCAGGAATTATATGGTTGCCGCCATTATGCTTGATCTTACCGAAGGTAGGGTTGCGGGGCATGGTTGCCACGATGGCGACCAGTAGACCGTGATTGAGGAGACGGAACAATAATTAACCTACAATTCTCCCTCTCGGTCAACTGTTTCTCTGTCACTCTCTGTCTCTCTTCCCTCCTTCCCTCCCCCGTCTCTCAGACCTGAATGAGCATTGGAACTAAAGTAAATGTACATGTGAAAAGAAGCCAGGTGTGGTGCTGCATGTCTTTGATTGCATCACTTGAGAGGTGAAGGTGGGTAGAACTCTGTGAGCAGGCTGCAGACCTGATCCAGGTACTGATTTCCAGGGCTTTTGTGCAAAGACCCCTGACTCAACTAAAGAAATGAGGAGGAAAATAAAGAAACAGATACAATTAACTTGGAATAAACCAAACAAACTAAGAAAAAGGAAAGGCAGTAATGGAGTGGCCTGGCTTACAGAGGAGGGGCAGACATTTATCTGCCATTGCCTCCTCGGTTGAACACACAAACACACGCATGGGGGAGGGGGAGAGACAGAGACAGAGAGAGACAGAGAGACAGAGAGAGAAGAGAGACAGAGACAGGGAGACAGAGAGAGAGACAGACACAGAGAGAGAGAGACAGACAGACAGAGACAGAGAGACACAGAAAATTCGATCTCTCTCTCTCTCTCTCTCTCTCTCTCTCTCTCTCTCTCTCTCTCTCTCATCACAGGCTGAGCTCAGGGACAGTGAGTTCCACACTCACTCAGAGAAAAACTCTGTCTCCAGTCACCCTCACCCACACGCCTTCAAAATGATCCATTGTACTATTTTAGATTTATGTCTGAGGAGCCCCTCTCCCTCCGCCTCCTCCTGTTACGTTGTAGAAACGTTTAATCCCAAACAGGGCTTCTCTCCTACCCTGCCTTGATGATTCTGTTCCTGGATAAAAGATACACAAGCTTTATTATCTACAGGAAGCCTTAAATAGCACTAGAAGACCTGGGCAGGCAGATATCTACCCTCTAGGTTGTTAGTTTTGGGGGTTTTGTTTGTTTGTTTGTTTTTGTGTTTTTTGTTGTTGTTTTTAATTTTTTTAGATTTGTTTTTTATTTATCTGAGTATGCTGCAGTTATCTTCAGACACACCAGAAGAGATCAATCAGATCTCATTACAGATGGTTGTGAGCCACCATGTGGTTGCTGGCAATTGAACTCAGGACGTCTGGAAGAGCAGTCAGTGCTCTTAACCGCTGAGCCATCTCTCCAGCCCCTGTTGTTGTTTTTTGTTTTGGTCAAAACCTTGGATTCTCGGGGTTGGGGATTTAGCTCAGTGGTAGAGCGCTTGCCTAGCAAGCGCAAGGCCCTGGGAAGAGCAAGGTCCCCAGCTCCGGAAAAAAAGAAAAGAGGAAGAAAAACAAACAAAACAAACAAAACAAAAAAAAAACCCTCTGGATTCTCAGGAGCTGTGTGGTGTGTCCTCTTATGTTCTGGTGCCCTCTTCTGGCATGCAGACATATAGGAATCAGAGAGAGCCCACATTTTTGTCCAGGAACAAACAAACTGCCAAACTGCCAAACAAACAACAAAGGATTGTAGGTTTTGACTGGCTCTGTAGGTTTCAGAGAAAGGCAGGGCAGACCTCTGTGAGTTTGGGACTAGACTACTCTACCGAGCAAGTTCCAGGGAGGGATTCCACAGGAGCACAGTGGACTGGACAAAATTTTGACTTTGTAATTTTATTTTTTGCCCAATTGGGATTTATGATTTGATTGTCACAAAACTTATACCTTTCATTTTATTTTATTTTCGGCCAAAATTTCATTTTCAGTTTCACTTCCGATTTAACTTTTAATTTCTTGTCGCGCTTATGTTCGGATCGAGTTAATTCTCTGGGGAGCTGTGCCCTTGCCACTGGTGCTGGCAGAAGGGGATCCCGAGATCTAGAGGTTCTGTGTGGTGGGCTGTGTGGCAGAGGAAAAAAATGAAATTAAGAACATATATAAATCTATGGATTTGTATAAGGAGAAACGTATGGTATGGTGGGAAGATGTAAGGGAGAGAAAAATAAAAAATAGATAGATAGATAGATAGATAGATAGATAGATAGATAGATAGATAGATAGATAGATAGAGTGATTCATGCTCCCAGCCTCCTATGTACAGAGTTCCCCGAGGCGTTTTTACTCGCCAAATAAAGACTGCGGTGTTTCCCAACACACCATGTGAATGTCCGTGGCTGTCGAAATTATTTCATTTATGTTTTTCACGTTTGTCGTCCGTGTCACTTCAAGGCCATTGTGACTTCAGTCTTGTTATTGATTCATATATGCTTTCTATTTCTTTTCATTTTTCAAAACCTTTTTGTCTAAATTGTATTTGTCATTCACCTTGATTTAAACATTTATTAAAGTCCAGTTTGCCATTTATTCGTATTTACTCGTATTTTATTATTATTTTATAAATTTATTCCATCATTTCGTTTCAGTCGTCTATATTTGCCCTTCATCTCGTTCCCGCTTTTCTTTTTTTTCTTTTTCTTTTTCTTTTTTCAGAGCTGGGGACTGAATCCAGGGCCTTGCATTTGCTAGGCAAGCACTCTACCACAGAGCTAAATCCCAACCCCGTCGTTCCCACTTTATGTCTGTTAACATTTAATTGTTTTATCTCCCTTGTCCTTCTGTGTCCCTCGTCTTAATTTCTGCTTTATTGTTTTCTTTTTTTTTAAATTTATTTATTTAACGCATGTGAGTACACTGTAGCTGTCTTCAGACACACCAGAAGAGGGCATCAGGTCTCATTACAGATGGTTGTGAGCCACCATGTGGTTGCTGGGATTTGAACTCAGGACCTCTGGGAGAGCGGTCAGTGCTCTTAACCGCTGAGCCATCTCTCCATCCCATCTGTTTTATTGTTTACATCGCACTTACTCTGTTTTTATGGCGATCTATTAACTTTTTTCCATGTCAGTCGTCGGTATCTGTTGATCACCTTGATTTTTTTTTTTTTTTTTTCTTTTTTTCGGAGCTGGGGACCGAACCCAGGGCCTTACTCTTGCTAGGCAAGCGCTCTACCACTGAGCTAAATCCCCAACCCCGATCACCTTGATTTTTGTTTTATTGTTTATTCACATTGACTCTTTATTCATTATTATTTTTAAGTAAAATAAAATAAATAAAATTTAAATATGGTAAAAATATTTGTTAAACAGATATTAAAAGGGAGGTCTACAGCAGATTTTTAAACTAACGGGCACACACACACACACACACACACACACACACACACACACACACACACACAAATTTCTCCCAGAGGTCCTGAGTTCAATTACCAGCAACCACAAGGTGGCTGACAACCATCTGTAATGGGATCTGATGCTCTCTTCTGGTGTGTCTGAAAATAGCTACAGTGTACTCTTACGCATAAATAAAATAAATAAATCTTTAAAAAAAATAAAATAAAATATGAGGTTGGCTCTCTTTGCTCCTCTCTTTGCTCTTTTGCTCTTCCTCTCTTCCCCTTTGTCCCTTCTCTCCCCATTCCCCTCCCAAATTCTCTCCACGTGCTCATGACTGGCCTTTACTCTCTTCTTCTACCTTTCTTCTCTCATTAAACCTCTCCGTGGAGGGGGAGGGGTGTGTGTGTGAGTGGGGGGAGGGGGGAATGAGGTTGACCAGTCTTCCTGTGTAACAGAGGTTTAAAAGGAGGCTGGTCGACAAAACGTTTTTTTGTGGTTTTTATTCTCTCTCTCTCTCTCTCTCTCTCTCTCTCTCTCTCTCTCTCTCTCTTTCTCTCTCTCTTAATCAACTCGGAAGTCGATCTGCTGTCCCTTTTATTAAAAGCCAAAGTATTAAGTGGCGAGCCGATGTTTCAACTTTCACCATTCTGTTCCTTTCACCAAAAAGAGGGGGTTCTTTGGCTTTTCCTTTCCTTTTTGAAACAAAACGAAAGGAGGAGCTCGACCAGTTGGCCTAGCTTCCCTGTTCCTTTTCCTCTTCCACGGTATGCTCGATGAAATAAAGTAAATAAATGAAGTTTCTAGTTATGTATTTGTTTGGGAGACCCGAACTCTCTCTCAAGAGAGAGTTGCATCTTCCCGCTGCCGCCCCCCCCCCCCCCACACACACACAAGGCCTCCTCCCTGTATGTGGGGGGAGGGGAGGTGGACAGGAGCTAGCTGAGAGGGGGTGGGGTGGGGCGGGGCTGGAGAATATGCAGGTTCCTGAAGGTCAGTCGGGGAAGTACTGCTGCTGCCCTAGCACGCTTCAGTGCCTCTTTAGAGTTTAGAGTTTTCTAAAGTTTTCTGCCTGAAATCAGCGAGTGATGATTTCACTGTGAAATGATGTCTGATCATCGCTCTCGCTGTCCTGTCAGGGCTCCGGCTCCTGGCAAATGTCTGACTGAAGGAAACCTTAGTTAGACTCACACCCAGCTGTTTGGAAATGGTAATGGAGTTGATAGCACACCCTGGGGGAAAGAGGCAGACTCCCTTTTTGCTCACTCTCAATTCCCAGCCTCGCCCTGCCAGCTCGGGGATTTCTAAGTAAGGGTGAATCTGGACCATATATGTACAGGGTTTGGCGTTTCTGATTCATGTTTAATGTTTAGTTAAATAAAGCTTGTCAAGGGCTGGAGAGATGGCTCCGAGGTTAAGAGCACTCACCGCTCTGCTCTTCCAGAGGTCCTGAGTTCGATTCCACAGAAACCACATGGTGGCTCACAACCCTCTGCAAAGGGATATCCCATGCACTCTACTGCCCTGTGTATGTGAAAAGGGCTTTAGTGTACTCAATGTAAGTGAAAATAAATAAGTAAACCTTTAAAAGAATGAAACAAAATGAAGCTTGCAAAGAAATTGAGCATCTTAAAATGCCAGGCACGTTTATCCGCTCCTTTTATTTTATTTCGTGTGTGGATCACATAACCACAGAGGTGGTTCCCCTTCCCTTAACCTCGACAGCCCAACTGGGACAGAAGTGCAAACTATCATCTACCTATCTGGGAGTGGAGTGGTTGGATACAGGGAGATGGAGCATTTGCAGTTAGTAAAGTTCTGATGTCGGTTTTTATTTCCTTTCATTTTTGGATAGATATCGGGAGCCTTTTTTTTTTTTAAGTACAAATTTTGTTTTCTGTGCAACATTCTGATCATAGTTTCCCATCGCAAAGCTCTTTCCAGATCCTTCCTCCCCATCCACCACCCCGTACTAACCCAGGCCTGCCCTTAGATGTGGTTGATGCATACCCAGGTGAGTCTCCATTGGAGAAAGGACGATATTCCCATCTCCTATGACTGTCAATGGCCGATGACCTAAATGCCAGTGACTTCGGACTTGACTCCATTTTCCCCTCTGAGAACTGGGTTTGGATCTGTTGAACGCAGGCAGGCCCTCGGTTTTGAAACAAACAAACAAACAAACAAACAAACAAACAAACAAACACACCAAAAAATATTTAAAGCAGGCAACAACTGCCTGCACGCCAAGAGACTGTTGACTCCTCTTTGGAGATAGTACGATGTGAAACTTGCTTAATACAGTAGAGTCCACACAACACAAAGGGAACACTTTAACAAATTATGAAGGAGAGAGGGGGGTATGTTTATCTACCTCCTCTTGTTTCTCAGACTAGAGATTTCATCTTCCTCTGTCTCTCGAGTGCTGGTGGCTTTGCTGCTGGTTTGGGGGGGGGGGATAGGGATAGGAAGAGAAAAGGCTTGAGTGCTGATTTTAAAGCTCTCTCTCTCTAAAGCTCTCTCTCTCTAAAGCTCTCTCTCTCTCTCCCCCCTCCTTCTCTCTCTCTTTACACACACACACACACACACACACACACACACACACACACACACACACACACACACTGGAGAGGAAGACAGGAAGACCTATCTAGATGCAACGTGAAGAAGGCCTATGTCAGATGAGTTAATGGCTAGGGAACTGTTAGCTGGCTAGTCTGCCATTTTGTTGCAGTTGCTAGTATTATAAGGACACTTTCTCATTGGTTGTTTCTGCTGTTGCTGCCAGAATTCATTACATATTCTGTTAGGCTCTTCTGTGTGATAACACACTCAGAAACCGAACACTGTAGGAGTCAGTCTAACTGCTTTCTTTGTTGTCTAGTTACCCGCAATAATCTTGGACCTGAACTGAACACCCAGCAGCACTTCCCGCACCCACCCATGTATAAGCTTTTATAACCTGGACCACCAACACTAGAGCGACAGGGCAGACAGAGACTATTTGGAACCGGACTTCCATTTTGAGTTTTTGTTTGTGTTCTTGTTTTTTTCTCCTGTCCTGTCCTGTCCTGTCCTGTCCTGTCCTGTCCTGTCCTCTCTGTCTGTCTGTCTGTCTGTCTGTCTGTCTGTCTGTCTGTAAATCCACACATATAGTTCTTTCCACATCTTATATCTCAAAACAAATAATGCTTGCTGTGATCCTCATTTCATTCAAGGGTACTACTCTCTAGACCAGAGGAGCCCCCTTACAATTCTCCACAGGTAGTGATGACCGGAGTGTTCAGTGCGACTAAGCAGGAATTATATGGTTGCCGCCATTATGCTTGATCTTACCGAAGGTAGGGTTGCGGGGCATGGTTGCCACGATGGCGACCAGTAGACCGTGATTGAGGAGACGGAACAATAATTAACCTACAATTCTCCCTCTCGGTCAACTGTTTCTCTGTCACTCTCTGTCTCTCTTCCCTCCTTCCCTCCCCCGTCTCTCAGACCTGAATGAGCATTGGAACTAAAGTAAATGTACATGTGAAAAGAAGCCAGGTGTGGTGCTGCATGTCTTTGATTGCATCACTTGAGAGGTGAAGGTGGGTAGAACTCTGTGAGCAGGCTGCAGACCTGATCCAGGTACTGATTTCCAGGGCTTTTGTGCAAAGACCCTGACTCAACTAAAGAAATGAGGAGGAAAATAAAGAAACAGATACAATTAACTTGGAATAAACCAAACAAACTAAGAAAAAGGAAAGGCAGTAATGGAGTGGCCTGGCTTACAGAGGAGGGGCAGACATTTATCTGCCATTGCCTCCTCGGTTGAACACACAAACACACGCATGGGGGAGGGGGAGAGACAGAGACAGAGAGAGACAGAGAGACAGAGAGAGGAAGAGAGACAGAGACAGGGAGACAGAGAGAGAGACAGACACAGAGAGAGAGAGACAGACAGACAGAGACAGAGAGACACAGAAAATTCGATCTCTCTCTCTCTCTCTCTCTCTCTCTCTCTCTCTCTCTCTCTCTCTCATCACAGGCTGAGCTCAGGGACAGTGAGTTCCACACTCACTCAGAGAAAAACTCTGTCTCCAGTCACCCTCACCCACACGCCTTCAAAATGATCCATTGTACTATTTTAGATTTATGTCTGAGGAGCCCCTCTCCCTCCGCCTCCTCCTGTTACGTTGTAGAAACGTTTAATCCCAAACAGGGCTTCTCTCCTACCCTGCCTTGATGATTCTGTTCCTGGATAAAAGATACACAAGCTTTATTATCTACAGGAAGCCTTAAATAGCACTAGAAGACCTGGGCAGGCAGATATCTACCCTCTAGGTTGTTAGTTTTGGGGGTTTTGTTTGTTTGTTTGTTTTTGTGTTTTTTGTTGTTGTTTTTAATTTTTTTAGATTTGTTTTTTATTTATCTGAGTATGCTGCAGTTATCTTCAGACACACCAGAAGAGATCAATCAGATCTCATTACAGATGGTTGTGAGCCACCATGTGGTTGCTGGCAATTGAACTCAGGACGTCTGGAAGAGCAGTCAGTGCTCTTAACCGCTGAGCCATCTCTCCAGCCCCTGTTGTTGTTTTTTGTTTTGGTCAAAAACCTGGATTCTCGGGGTTGGGGATTTAGCTCAGTGGTAGAGCGCTTGCCTAGCAAGCGCAAGGCCCTGGGAAGAGCAAGGTCCCCAGCTCCGGAAAAAAAGAAAAGAGGAAGAAAAAACAAACAAAACAAACAAAACAAAAAAAAACCCTCTGGATTCTCAGGAGCTGTGTGGTGTGTCCTCTTATGTTCTGGTGCCCTCTTCTGGCATGCAGACATATAGGAATCAGAGAGAGCCCACATTTTTGTCCAGGAACAAACAAACTGCCAAACTGCCAAACAAACAACAAAGGATTGTAGGTTTTGACTGGCTCTGTAGGTTTCAGAGAAAGGCAGGGCAGACCTCTGTGAGTTTGGGACTAGACTACTCTACCGAGCAAGTTCCAGGGAGGGATTCCACAGGAGCACAGTGGACTGGACAAAATTTTGACTTTGTAATTTTATTTTTTGCCCAATTGGGATTTATGATTTGATTGTCACAAAACTTATACCTTTCATTTTATTTTATTTTCGGCCAAAATTTCATTTTCAGTTTCACTTCCGATTTAACTTTTAATTTCTTGTCGCGCTTATGTTCGGATCGAGTTAATTCTCTGGGGAGCTGTGCCCTTGCCACTGGTGCTGGCAGAAGGGGATCCCGAGATCTAGAGGTTCTGTGTGGTGGGCTGTGTGGCAGAGGAAAAAAATGAAATTAAGAACATATATAAATCTATGGATTTGTATAAGGAGAAACGTATGGTATGGTGGGAAGATGTAAGGGAGAGAAAAATAAAAAATAGATAGATAGATAGATAGATAGATAGATAGATAGATAGATAGATAGATAGAGTGATTCATGCTCCCAGCCTCCTATGTACAGAGTTCCCCGAGGCGTTTTTACTCGCCAAATAAAGACTGCGGTGTTTCCCAACACACCATGTGAATGTCCGTGGCTGTCGAAATTATTTCATTTATGTTTTTCACGTTTGTCGTCCGTGTCACTTCAAGGCCATTGTGACTTCAGTCTTGTTATTGATTCATATATGCTTTCTATTTCTTTTCATTTTTCAAAACCTTTTTGTCTAAATTGTATTTGTCATTCACCTTGATTTAAACATTTATTAAAGTCCAGTTTGCCATTTATTCGTATTTACTCGTATTTTATTATTATTTTATAAATTTATTCCATCATTTCGTTTCAGTCGTCTATATTTGCCCTTCATCTCGTTCCCGCTTTTCTTTTTTTTTTCTTTTTTCTTTTTTCTTTTTTCAGAGCTGGGGACTGAATCCAGGGCCTTGCATTTGCTAGGCAAGCACTCTACCACAGAGCTAAATCCCCAACCCCGTCGTTCCCACTTTATGTCTGTTAACATTTAATTGTTTTATCTCCCTTGTCCTTCTGTGTCCCTCGTCTTAATTTCTGCTTTATTGTTTTCTTTTTTTTTAAATTTATTTATTTAACGCATGTGAGTACACTGTAGCTGTCTTCAGACACACCAGAAGAGGGCATCAGGTCTCATTACAGATGGTTGTGAGCCACCATGTGGTTGCTGGGATTTGAACTCAGGACCTCTGGGAGAGCGGTCAGTGCTCTTAACCGCTGAGCCATCTCTCCATCCCATCTGTTTTATTGTTTACATCGCACTTACTCTGTTTTTATGGCGATCTATTAACTTTTTCCATGTCAGTCGTCGGTATCTGTTGATCACCTTGATTTTTTTTTTCTTTTTTCTTTTTTTCGGAGCTGGGGACCGAACCCAGGGCCTTACTCTTGCTAGGCAAGCGCTCTACCACTGAGCTAAATCCCCAACCCCGATCACCTTGATTTTTGTTTTATTGTTTATTCACATTGACTCTTTATTCATTATTATTTTTAAGTAAAATAAAATAAATAAAATTTAAATATGGTAAAAATATTTGTTAAACAGATATTAAAAGGGAGGTCTACAGCAGATTTTTAAACTAACGGGCACACACACACACACACACACACACACACACACACACACACACACACAAATTTCTCCCAGAGGTCCTGAGTTCAATTACCAGCAACCACAAGGTGGCTGACAACCATCTGTAATGGGATCTGATGCTCTCTTCTGGTGTGTCTGAAAATAGCTACAGTGTACTCTTACGCATAAATAAAATAAATAAATCTTTAAAAAAAATAAAATAAAATATGAGGTTGGCTCTCTTTGCTCCTCTCTTTGCTCTTTTGCTCTTCCTCTCTTCCCCTCTTCCCCTTTGTCCCTTCTCTCCCCATTCCCCTCCCAAATTCTCTCCACGTGCTCATGACTGGCCTTTACTCTCTTCTTCTACCTTTCTTCTCTCATTAAACCTCTCCGTGGAGGGGGAGGGGTGTGTGTGTGAGTGGGGGGAGGGGGGAATGAGGTTGACCAGTCTTCCTGTGTAACAGAGGTTTAAAAGGAGGCTGGTCGACAAAACGTTTTTTTGTGGTTTTTTCTCTCTCTCTCTCTCTCTCTCTCTCTCTCTCTCTCTCTCTCTCTCTCTTCTCTCTCTCTCTTAATCAACTCGGAAGTCGATCTGCTGTCCCTTTTATTAAAAGCCAAAGTATTAAGTGGCGAGCCGATGTTTCAACTTTCACCATTCTGTTCCTTTCACCAAAAAGAGGGGGTTCTTTGGCTTTTCCTTTCCTTTTTGAAACAAAACGAAAGGAGGAGCTCGACCAGTTGGCCTAGCTTCCCTGTTCCTTTTCCCTCTTCCACGGTATGCTCGATGAAATAAAGTAAATAAATGAAGTTTCTAGTTATGTATTTGTTTGGGAGACCCGAACTCTCTCTCAAGAGAGAGTTGCATCTTCCTGCTGCCGCCCCCCCCCCCCCCACACACACACAAGGCCTCCTCCCTGTATGTGGGGGGAGGGGGAGGGGTGGACAGGAGCTAGCTGAGAGGGGGTGGGGTGGGGCGGGGCTGGAGAATATGCAGGTTCCTGAAGGTCAGTCGGGGAAGTACTGCTGCTGCCCTAGCACGCTTCAGTGCCTCTTTAGAGTTTAGAGTTTTCTAAAGTTTTCTGCCTGAAATCAGCGAGTGATGATTTCACTGTGAAATGATGTCTGATCATCGCTCTCGCTGTCCTGTCAGGGCTCCGGCTCCTGGCAAATGTCTGACTGAAGGAAACCTTAGTTAGACTCACACCCAGCTGTTTGGAAATGGTAATGGAGTTGATAGCACACCCTGGGGGAAAGAGGCAGACTCCCTTTTTGCTCACTCTCAATTCCCAGCCTCGCCCTGCCAGCTCGGGGATTTCTAAGTAAGGGTGAATCTGGACCATATATGTACAGGGTTTGGCGTTTCTGATTCATGTTTAATGTTTAGTTAAATAAAGCTTGTCAAGGGCTGGAGAGATGGCTCTCCACAGAGGTGGTTCCCCTTTTCTTAACCCGACTGGGACAGAAGTGCAAACTATCATCTACCTATCTGGGAGTGGAGTGGTTGGATACAGGGAGATGGAGCATTTGCAGTTAGTAAAGTTCTGCTGTCGGTTTTGTTTTGTTTTGTTTTGTTTTGTTTTGTTTTGTTTCCTTTCATTTTTGGATAGATTTTTTGGATAGCCTTTTTTTTTTCTTTTTAAATACAAATTTTGTTTTCTGTGCAACATTCTGATCATAGTTTCCCATCGCAAAGCTCTTTCCAGATCCTTCCTCCCCATCCACCACCCCGTACTAACCCAGGCCTGCCCTTAGATGTGGTTGATGCATACCCAGGTGAGTCTCCATTGGAGAAAGGACGATATTCCCATCTCCTATGACTGTCAATGGCAGATGACTTAAATGCCAGTGACTTCGGACTTGACTCCATTTTCCCCTCTGAGAACTGGGTTTGGATCTGTTGAACGCAGGCAGGCCCTCGGTTTTGAAACAAACAAACAAACAAACAAACAAACAAACAAACAAACACACCAAAAAATATTTAAAGCAGGCAACAACTGTCTGCACGCCAAGAGACTGTTGACTCCTCTTTGGAGCTAGTACGATGTGAAACTTGCTTAATAAAGTAGAGTCCACACAACACAAAGGGAACACTTTAACAAATTATGAAGGAGAGAGGGGGGTATGTTTATCTACCTCCTCTTGTTTCTCAGACCAGAGATTTCATCTTCCTCTGTCTCTCGAGTGCTGGTGGCTTTGCTGCTGGTTTGGGGGGGGATTGGGATAGGGATAGGAAGAGAAAAGGCTTGGGTGCTGATTTTAAAGCTCTCTCTCTCTCTCAAGCTCTCTCTCTCTCTCTCTCTCTCTCTCTCTCTCTCTCTACACACACACACACACACACACACACACACACACACACACACACACTCACTCACTTCCTAGGATGAAAGAAAAGAAATGAAAAGGAAGGCACCCATGGTGATGCATGACTTTGATCTCACTTTGGTCTCAGCACTGGAGAGGAAGATAGGAAGACCTATCTAGATGCAACGTGAAGAAGGCCTATGTCAGATGAGTTAATGGCTAGGGAACTGTTAGCTGGCTAGTCTGCCATTTTGTTGCAGTTGCTAATATTATAAGGACACTTTCTCATTGGTTGTTTCTGCTGTTGCTGCCAGAATTCATTACATATTCTGTTAGGCTCTTCTGTGTGATAACACACTCAGAAACCGAACACTGTAGGAGTCAGTCTAACTGCTTTCTTTGTTGTCTAGTTACCCGCAATAATCTTGGACCTGAACTGAACACCCAGCAGCACTTCCCGCACCCACCCATGTATAAGCTTTTATAACCTGGACCACCAACACTAGAGCGACAGGGCAGACAGAGACTATTTGGAACCGGACTTCCATTTTGAGTTTTTGTTTGTGTTCTTGTTTTTTTCTCCTGTCCTGTCCTGTCCTGTCCTGTCCTGTCCTGTCCTGTCCTGTCCTCTCTGTCTGTCTGTCTGTCTGTCTGTCTGTCTGTCTGTCTGTCTGTAAATCCACACATATAGTTCTTTCCACATCTTATATCTCAAAACAAATAATGCTTGCTGTGATCCTCATTTCATTCAAGGGTACTACTCTCTAGACCAGAGGAGCCCCTTACAATTCTCCACAGGTAGTGATGACCGGAGTGTTCAGTGCGACTAAGCAGGAATTATATGGTTGCCGCCATTATGCTTGATCTTACCGAAGGTAGGGTTGCGGGGCATGGTTGCCACGATGGCGACCAGTAGACCGTGATTGAGGAGACGGAACAATAATTAACCTACAATTCTCCCTCTCTGTCAACTGTTTCTCTGTCACTCTCTGTCTCTCTTCCCTCTTTCCTCCCCCGTCTCTCAGACCTGAATGCCTCCTCTGTTGAACACACAAACACACGCGCCGAGAGAGCGAGAGAGCGAGAGAGCGAGAGAGCGAGAGAGCGAGAGAGCGAGAGAGCGAGAGAGCGAGAGAGCGAGAGAGCGAGAGAGAGAGAGAGAGAGAGAGAGAGAGAGATCTGTTAATCTGTTTGTCTCCCTCCCTAGTTTTTCAGACAGGGTTTCTTTATGAAAAGAAAGAAACTGGTAGCTGTAGGCTGGTAGCTGCTGGCTGTTAAAGGTCTAGGTAAAACAATGTGATGGCCTAAGAGGAAAATAAAGAAACAGATACAATTAACTGTTAAGGCCTAGATGCCGTGTGAATGAGGCCTACATCAGATTGGTTAAGATAACTGTCACCTGGCTAGCCTGCCATTTTAATATTGCAAGGACGCCTTCTCATAGGTTGTTTCTGCTGTCACTGCCAGAGTTCATTACATATTCTGTTAGGTTCTGTATGACACACACTCAGAAACCAAACATTGTAGAATCCAGTGTGTCCTTGAGTGCGTGTCTACAATGCGTGCGTGCGTGCGTGCGTCTGTGCATGCGTGTGTCCATGGCCATGCTAGAGCCCACTCCAGATTTGTGTTTCAGAGATCTTTACTTATTTATTTTTCCTGCCTTGGCTTGTGTAGGCACTAAGTCACCACACTTCCCGAAAAACAAAATGAAACAAAACAAAACAAAATCCACCAACAAATGGACCAAACCCAAACCCCAAGCCAGACAAACAAATATTCCTGCCTGCCTGTCTGTCTATCAGGGCTACAACAGAGAGAAGTGGAATCTTGAATGAACAAAACTAGAATACCTAAGTCTGCCTGTTTCCCCTCTTCCCACCCTCCCCTGCCCCCAGCCCATCCCCTAGAGCTGGTCTAGCATGTTCTCTGACCCTGGGGGTGCGGTGAACCGGCCTGCCTTGCTAAACTCTGTAGTGTATAAACTTGGTAACTCTAGAAAGCAGGAGCTGAAAATGTGCAGATAAGGTGGTGGTCGAGCTGTGTGTGTGTTGGTGTGGGAGGGAGACTGCTTCGGTAACTGCTGCTTTTCAATGTCCGGCTGAAACTCTGTGCTTATGATGTATCTTTTGGTTTATTCGATTTTACTTACTGTCTATTGGGTTTGCATTTGATTTTTATTGATTTTATTGATATTTATGTTTAACTATTTTGACCTGGCTAAATGACTGACTGACTGACTGACTGACTGACTAAGTCTACCTGGCATACAGGAGGAATTCAAGGACGAATGATTGTTTAAGTATGACAAAAATAAGTAAGTAAGTAAGTAAGTAAGTAAGTAAGTAAGTAAGTAAGGGGGTTGGGGATTTAGCTCAGTGGTAGAGCGCTTGCCTAGCAAGTGCAAGGCCCTGGGTTCTGTCCCCAGCTCCGAAAAAAAAGAAAGAAAAAAAGTAAGTAAGTAAGTAAGTAAGTAAGTAAGTAAGTAAGTAAGTAAATAAATAAATAAATAAATAAATAAATAAATAAATAAATACGATCATTTAGAAGTAATATAGGCAGAAGGAGAACATGTGGCTGTGGATGGTCTGAGGCTTCTGGCTGCTTTTGGGTGCCTCTTCACCTTTCTGCACGTGCAAACTGAGTTTAATTAAGTTCTGTTTCCCTAGAGGCTGGGAAAGGGAGAAACAGAAGTGACCTGGAACATCAGGGCTAATGGCCGGCTGCTTCCATCTTGGTGAGGTCAGGTGTCAGCCAAGCTGGCTGCCAACCATCCACAGTTGAATCCAAAGTGCCCAAATGGGACACTATAACAAATCATGTATACAGATTTGTGTATATAGAAAACATTTTTCCTTTCTCTTCTTTTCTTTTCTTGAGAAATTCAGCTGGTCCTGATGTCTTTCCCTCGGTGTGTCCCTCTGTCATCTCTCTCTCTCTGTCTCTTTGTCTTACTGTCTCTGTCTGTCTCTGTCTGTCTCTGTCTCTGTCTCTGTCTCTGTCTCTGTCTCTCTCTCTCTCTCTCTCTCTCTCTCTGTGTGTGTGTGTGTGTGTGTGTGTGTGTGTTCCTTAATCTCAGCAGCACTACTCATCCAATCGATTTTTCCTCTCCCTTGTCTCCTTCACATGGCTATTACCCCACCTTAAACAGCACTAGAAGAGCCTGGCAGGCAGATATCTACCCTCTATGCTGTCAGAATTTTTTTTTTTTTTTTTTTTTTAAAGTCAAAACCTGGATTCTCAGGAGCCATGTGGTGTGTCCTCCTAGGTTCTGGTGCCCTCTTCTGGCATGCAGACATATAGTCAGCAGAGAGAGCTGTGTGGGTGGCCGAGGCAGGCAGAGTGGACCTCTGTGAGCTTGAGGCTAGATAAGTCTACGGAGCAAGTTCCATGACTGCCTGGGCTATACCAAAAGAAACGTACCTTGAGGCAAAACAAAACAAAGCAGAAAAGGTTCTGCTTTTATTTTACAGACATGTGTTCTCTCTAGTCCTATTGACTATAGAAGTTTGATCATGAAGTCACATTGATTTTTATTACAGAGTTTATTTGTGTGTGTGTGTGTGTGAGAGAGAGAGAGAGAGAGAGAGAGAGAGAGAGAGAGAGTTTTTTCTTTAATCTTCAAACATATTTTTTATTGTTTATTTATTTTATGAGCACACTGTCACTGTCTTCAACACACAAGGAGAGGATTCCATTACAGATGGTTGTGAGCCACCATGTGGTTGCTGGGATTTGAACTAAGGATCTCTGGAAGAGCAGTCAGTGCTCTTCACCGCTGAGCCGTCTCTCCAGCCCTGAAACAATATCTTGAATAAACAATAACAAAAACACTAAAACTAAGTCTGCCAGTTTTCCTCTTTCTTTCTCTCTCTCTCTCTCTCTCTCCCTCTCCCTCCCTCCCTCCCTCCCTTCCTTCTTTCTTCCTTTCTTTCTTTTTCTTCAGATAGGATTTCTTAGTGAATGATATTTATGTTGATATAAATTTTTTACGTACTTTTGACTGGCTAACTAACTAGCTAAGTCTGCCTGTCCTAAAGAAGGAGTTCCCCTGCCACAACTAAATACGTGCATAGAAAAAAAATATATAATTATTAACTTGGGATGAAACTAATGTAACAAGCAAGCAAACAAACGCACAAACAAACAAAGTAGGGATGGTGGTGCTGGGTGCCTGGTATATGGGAGATGGGAGACCTGTGGTCTAGAGCGTCCAGAGCTCTGGCCTCCATACTCTGGACTGCATTCTCTCTAGCAATCTTCCCAAAGTGGCTGTATTTAACCATGTTTTTATTTTTTAAATTGGCTCTCTCTCTCTCTCTCTCTCTCTCTCTCTCTCTCTCTCTCTCTCTCTTTCTCCCTCCCTCCCTCCCTCCCTCCCTCCCTCCCCCCACCACACACACAGAGGCACGTGTGAACAAGGGAATGCAAATGCACAAAATAAGTATGTTTTGATCAGAGTGAAAACAAATCACGGGAATTTTAACCATTCCACCATCATTCCACCATTCTTTTAATTTACTCTCTGTGTTTAGTCTTCCAAAGAGGGTGGCAGGTGTGTGGTTTGGTGAGTGCCGGCTGGCGGTGGCAGCGAGGAACAGAGAACAACAACAACCCCCCCTCCCCCCCATCGGGATCGGTGGAGGGTTTTAAAAATGAGTGAGCCATTTAAAAATGGTGTGGAACTGAGGTCGCCGCCACCCTCCCCTCACGCCGGAGTTTGGACGCTCCCTTTTCCTAACTGTGCTGTTCCTTGCTAATTGTTAACCGATTCGAGAGTGCATGTCCTTTCACTTAGAGGTGGCCTGTTTTCACCGCTCCGTCCTACTTTCCTTTTCTGGGTGCCTGAGGGGTTGGCCCCGAGTCCATCCCGCGTTCACTGTGTTCCGGCGGGACAACCGGGACCGTTTGTGCCATTCGGGAGAAGTGGTGGGTACCTGCCCCGTTGTGCGTGGGTGAGTGTCCCCCTGAGCTAGGGAGGTCACTCTGGAGAGACGGAATGAGTGTGTGTGGCGGCGGCGGCGCGTGACAGTCTGTATTGGTTTGCTTGATCGAGATCGCTGTCGGGCGACACCTAGTGGCGACAAGTTTCCGCAACGCTCCTGTCCCCCGGTTGGTGACAAAGGACGGGGAAGTGCCTGTGGTGAGCCGGCCAGGGTGAGAGGGTGACAGGCAAGCAGGCGGGTGCGCGACGGAGACGCCGTCCTGTCTGGGGACCATCTCTAGCTAGGAGGTTGTACCTGGAGAACTTCAGGGGAGGAGGGTGGCTGTACGACCTATTGGGACACAAGGAGGGGTTGGTGGCAGCTGGATGAGGTCGACCAGAAGGCTTGGGCCCCGTCCCGGATTTTTTTTTTTTTCCAATTTTTTTTTAAATTTTTTATTTTATTTTATTTTATTTTTTTTATTTCTTCCCTCCTCTCCGGTCCCAGCCAGCGGGACCATAGACACTTTTGAGGCCGAGAGGGTGCTGTGTCCCCGGCCTCCGAGCCGAGGTGGCCCGGCTAGGGGGCGCCACGGAGTTTTTTTTTTTTTTTCTTTTCCAGGAGTCCCTTCGGTCCCAGCCAGCGGGACCATAGACACTTTTGAGGCCGAGAGGGTGCTGTGTCCCCGGCCTCCGAGCCGAGGTGGCCCGGCTAGGGGGCGCCACGGAGTTTTTTTTTTCTTTTCCAGGAGTCCCTTCGGTCCCTGATAGCGGGAGCCTGGACCTCTGAGGCCGAGAGGGTGCTGTGTCCCCGGCCTCCGAGCCGAGGTGGCCCGGCTAGGGGGCGCCACGGAGTTTTTTTTTTTTTTTTTCTTTTCCAGGAGTCCCTTCGGTCCCTGATAGCGGGAGCCTGGACCTCTGAGGCCGAGAGGGTGCTGTGTCCCCGGCCTCCGAGCCGAGGTGGCCCGGCTAGGGGCGCCACGGAGTTTTTTTTTTTTTTTTCTTTTCCAGGAGTCCCTTCGGTCCCTGATAGCGGGAGCCTGGACCTCTGAGGCCGAGAGGGTGCTGTGTCCCCGGCCTCCGAGCCGAGGTGGCCCGGCTAGGGGGCGCCACGGAGTTTTTTTTTTTTTTTTTTTCTTTCCAGGAGTCCCTTCGGTCCCTGATAGCGGGAGCCTGGACCTCTGAGGCCGAGAGGGTGCTGTGTCCCCGGCCTCCGAGCCGAGGTGGCCCGGCTAGGGGCGCCACGGAGTTTTTTTTTTTTTTTCTTTTCCAGGAGTCCCTTCGGTCCCTGATAGCGGGAGCCTGGACCTCTGAGGCCGAGAGGGTGCTGTGTCCCCGGCCTCCGAGCCGAGGTGGCCCGGCTAGGGGGCGCCACGGAGTTTTTTTTTTTTTTTTTCTTTTCCAGGAGTCCCTTCGGTCCCTGATAGCGGGAGCCTGGACCTCTGAGGCCGAGAGGGTGCTGTGTCCCCGGCCTCCGAGCCGAGGTGGCCCGGCTAGGTGGCGCCACGGATTTTTTTTTTTCTTTTCCAGGAGTCCCTTCGGTCCCTGATAGCGGGAGCCTGGACCTCTGAGGCCGAGAGGGTGCTGTGTCCCCGGCCTCCGAGCCGAGGTGGCCCGGCTAGGGGGCGCCACGGAGTTTTTTTTTTTTTTTTCTTTTCCAGGAGTCCCTTCGGTCCCTGATAGCGGGAGCCTGGACCTCTGAGGCCGAGAGGGTGCTGTGTCCCCGGCCTCCGAGCCGAGGTGGCCCGGCTAGGGGGCGCCACGGAGTTTTTTTTTTTTTTTTTTCTTTTTTCCAGGAGTCCCTTCGGTCCCTGATAGCGGGAGCCTGGACCTCTGAGGCCGAGAGGGTGCTGTGTCCCCGGCCTCCGAGCCGAGGTGGCCCGGCTAGGTGGCGCCACGGATTTTTTTTTTTTCTTTTCCAGGAGTCCCTTCGGTCCCTGATAGCGGGAGCCTGGACCTCTGAGGCCGAGAGGGTGCTGTGTCCCCGGCCTCCGAGCCGAGGTGTCCCGGCTAGGGGGCGCCTCCGAGACTTTATTTTTTCCAGGATCCTCCCCGGTCCCTGCCAGCGGGAGCATGGACTTCTGAGGCCGAGGGGAAGCTGTGTTCCAGGCTATCTACCATGGCCTCCTCGGTCTGTGAGCACTCAGGGTTCTAAGGTCGACCAGTTGTTCCTTTGCGGTCCGGTTCTCTTTCTACATGGGGACCTCTTGGGGACACGTCACCGAACATGACTTCCAGACGTTCCGTGTGGCCTGTCATGTTTATCCCTGTGTCTTTTACACTTTTCATCTTTGCTATCTGTCCTTATTGTACCTGGAGATATATGCTGACACGCTGTCCTTTTGACTCTTTTTGTCATTAAAGGACGTTGGAAGAGGCTTGCACCAAGGCTGTTTGCTTGTCCAGCCCTAGCTCTTTTCTTCTGCGCATGGGCCTCTTCGATGCTTGAAGCTTAGCGTCCCCCCCATGAGTACGCGCTTCCTGCTTTCCCGTGCTTGCTTGCCTGTGCTCTCTGGGGCAGCTTTATGACAACCGTCCCGCGTGTCAGGCGTTCCCGATTTCCCCGTGGTGGTTGTCGTCCGTTACCGGTAGGAGTCGTTGGTGCCGAGTGCGACTGGAAGGGTTTTCCCGTTTGGTGCTAGTGACCCCCTGGCGTGCTCCTCTGCGGCCGACCGGTTTTTTTATTTGTTTTTTTTTTTTTTTTTTTTTTTTTTGTTTTTTGGAAGGAGTTCCCGAACCTCCGCTGCTTGGTGGTGTGTCCCTTTCTTTCCTGCTGTGTGCCTCCCGAGTTGCACCTTTTCTCCTTCGAAGGGGATTTTATTTTTTTATTTTTTATTTTTTTTTATTTTTATTTTTTTTGAAGGAGTTCCCGAACCTCCGCTGCCCGTTGAGTCCCGTTCTTCCACGCCACGTGCCTCCCGAGTGCAACGCTTCCTTTTTTTCTCGCCCTCGAGAAGGGTAAATTTTTTTTTTTTTGTGTGTGTGGCAGTGTTAGCGACTTCTTCCCGTGCTCTCTCTCGCTCTTCTCGCTCGTATTCCCGTCCAGTGCGTGTTAGAAAGCTCTCACGCCCGTTGTTCCCGATGCATGGCGTGTCTCGCTCCCGTTGGATCGATGTGGTGCTGCCGCGTTCTCTTCGGGCCGGGGCCTAAGCCGCGCCAGGCGAGGGACGGACATTCATGGCGAATGGTCATTCAGCGCGAATGGCGACCGCTCTTCTCGTTCTGCCAGCGGGCCCCTCGTCTCTCCTCCCCATTCCTTTGCAGGGTGGTGTGTGGAAGTCAGGGGTGCGGCTGTCCGGCACGAGCGCTGACCCGCGCACACTTGTTGCTGTGGTTCGCGGTGTCCCTGTGGACGTGTCGGGGGCGCTTGCCCCCACGCCGTTCACTGCTTCGCGGCCCTCTTCCCCCGTGCCGGGGGAAGGTGGTAGACCCGCTGCGGTGCATACCCTTCCCGAATGGTGTGTGCACGCGCCCTGCTTTGTGTGAGCCTTGCGGTGCTCCTGGAGCGTTCCGGGCTTTGACCACCAAGGTGCCCGCTTCTGAGTTGGCGGTGGCGCTTCCCGCTCCCCGGCGTGCCTCCTGTGCTCCATGGTGCTTGTGCCTTTACGCTTTCCCTTGTCCTAGTTGCCGGCTTTCTGCACGGTGACAGAAAAGGGGGGTCGAGGAGTTGAGTGTGCGGTTAAAAGGCTCCTTCCGTTGGGTGAGCGCCCACCCCGTGCCTATGTTTTTGGTGCCTTCACCCGCGGGCCCTGCGCGGTTAGGGTGGTGCTGAGCGATCGCGGCTGGCCCTTTTTAAAGACCGGACTCCTCAAGTCAAGGCTCCTCCTTTGTGTGCGCCTTGAAGAGGCCTGGCCCTCGGCGGGGACCTGTCGCAGGTCCCCCCGGTCCGCGAATGCTCAAGAAGACCCCGGAGAAAGAGACCTTTGCCGATACCGCAGACCCCCCACCAGCTGGCGCGTGGTCCTTCCCGTTCTGTCCCGCGCCTGTTGCTCGTTTCCCGTTGCGTGCACGGAGCCCTTGGCTGCTCGTCGGTGTTGGGTTCGTCCCGCCCTCAGTGAGGAATTTGCCTTCTCTAGCTATCTTCGGAAAGGGCTTTACGATCTCCGAGGGGCTTCTCCCGGATGGTCCCCTCGGCTGCCCGCCCTGACCTCAGCCTTCTGCGCGCAGCGTTTGCTCTCTCGCCTACCGCGACCCGCGCCTCCCCGCTCCGAGTACGAGGAGGGATCACGCGGGACGGGGCTCTGTCGACCTGCCGCTGTGCGGAGCTTGTGGGGGAGATTGGGTTTCTGGTGGCAGGTGGCGGGGAAGGGCCGTGCACACGCCCGCGTGCGCGGTACCCCCTCTCACCGCGAGGGGTCGTCGCGGGACGGGTGGGTTTGGAAGGGCGGCGCTGGGCTCCCGGTCCCACCCGCCTCCGTTTCCCCCGTGCCCTCCGTCGCGTGTGCGTCCCTCCCACGCGCGTCCACGTCCCGGCCACTCTCGCGGCGAGGTCGTGTCGCGTGTGGTGCGTGCCGCGTGCTCTCGGGCGTCTGCGGTTGCCGCCTCGTCCCCCCTTCCACGGCAGCGTTCCCACGGCCGGTGGAGATCGCGGGAGCCGTCCTACCCCCCTTCCCCCTCCGCGGGGCTCTCGAGGGTCCGTGAACCGCGGGGTTGGCCTCGCTCTCGGGGGCGGACTTCTTGTTTGGGGGAACCGGCGGTCGGCCGCGTCCGGCGCGTCGTCGGACGTTGGGACCCGCTGCCACGCGGGGGTCTTCGTCGGTTGGCGTCGGCGTCTGCCTCGGTTCTCTCTCGCGTCGGCTGGCGTCTCCTCGGGCTCCCGGGGGTTGTCCGTTGGTTTCGGGTCGGCTCGGTGCCGCGGGCGTGGCGGGACTGCTCCGGGTTGGGTGCAGTGTGATTCCCGCCGGCTTGGCTCGCGTGCCCGGTCGCCGCCCGAGCGGCCTCCCGGTCCCTTGTGAGGCGTCTCCCGCGGGGTGCCGCTGCGGCCGGCCCTGCCGTCGACGGTCCTCGTTCTGCCGGTTCGCTCCCCCTCCCCGCCCGCCGGCGTTCCTTTCTCTCTCGCTCCTCGTCTGGCCGACCCGCGGCCGTGCTGCCGGGCCCCTCCTCAACGGGGGGGGCAGCCGGGCGCGCACGGGTCCCGGGGCGGTCGCGGGGTGCCTGGGGGGAAGGGCCGCCCGGCGGGCGGGAGGAAGTTGCGGTTTGAAGGGCGTCCCGGCCGCCGCGGCCGCGGCGGCGCGTCTCGCCTGGTCTCTTGGAGGCGTGTGCGGGGGGAAAGACGCCCCGCGAGGCGTAGAGGAGAAAGAGGCTTTAGTGGCTGTCGCCCACGCCGGTCCGTGGGGCCTGTTGGCTGAGGGTGCGTCTGCGCGGGGGCCCGTCCGGCCCCGCCGTCCTCTGGGAAGGCGTGCGTCGGGGGAAAGCTGCCGGGGTGCCAAGGTG